>NC_042983.1:38674274-38809274 GCF_901001165.1 Salmo trutta | reverse complement strand
GTGTCTGTACCTGTGTGTGTGTGTGTGTCTGTACCTGTGTGTGTGTGTGTGTGTGTCTGTACCTGTGTGTGTGTGTCTGTACCTGTGTGTGTGTGTGTACCTGTGTGTGTGTGTCTGTACCTGTGTGTGTGTGTCTGTACCTGTGTGTGTCTGTACCTGTGTGTGTGTCTCTTCACAGTCCCTGCTGTTCCATAAGGAGTATTTTCATCTGTTTTTGAATCTGATTCTACTTCTTGCATCAGTTACCTGATGTGGAATAGAGTTCCAAGTAGTCATGGCTCTATGTAGTACTGTACATTTCCCATAGTATGTTCTGGACTCGGGGACTGTGAAGAGACCTCTGGTGGCATGTCTTATGGGGTATGGATGGGTGTCCGAGCTGTGTGCTAGTCATTTAAACTGACAGCTCGATGCTTTCAACATGTCAATACTTCTCACAAATACAAGTAGTGATGAAGTCAATATCTCCTCTACTTTGAGCCAGGAGAGATTGACATGCATGTTATTAATGTTAGCTCTCCGTGTACATTTAAGGGCCAGCCGTGCTGCTCTGTTCTGGGCCAACTGTAATTTGTCTATATCCCTCTTCGTGGCACTTGACCATATGAGTGGACAGTAGTCCAGGTGCGACAGAACTAGGGCCTGTCGGACTTGTTTAGTTGATAGCGATGTCAAGTAATCAGAGCAGTACTTTATTTAGCTACCGTTGCATCAATATGTTTTGACCATGACAGTTTACAATCCAGGGTTACACCAAGCAGTTTAGTCTCTCCCAAACTTGTTCAATTTCCACATTATTGATTACAAGATTTAGTTGAGGTTTAGGGTTTAGTGAATGATTTGTCCCAAATATAATACTTTTATTTATTTTTAGGACTAGCTTATTTCTTGCCACCCATTCTAAAACTGACTGCAGCTCTTTGTTAAGTGTTGCAGTTATTTCACTTGCTGTGGCAGCTGACGTGTATAGCGAGACAGCCTACAGGGAGGAGGTGAGGGCCCTGGGTATGTGATGTCAGGAAAATAACCTCTCACTCAACATCAACAAAACATGGGAGATGATCATGGACTTCCGGACATAGCAGAGGGAGCACCCCCCCCCCCCCCCATCCACATCGACAGGACCGCAGTGGAGAAGGTGGAAAGCTTCAAGTTCCTCGGAGTACACATCACTGACAAACTGAAATGGTCCACCCACACCGACAGTGTGGTGAAGAAGGCGACAGTGTGGTGGCTTGGCACCTAAAACCCTCACAAACTTTTACAGATGCACAATTGAGAGCATCCTGTCGGGATGTATCTCCGCCTGGTATGGCAACTGCATCACCCGCAACTGCAGGGCTTTCCAGAGGGTGGTGCGGTCTGCACAACGCATCACCGGAGGCAAACTACCTGCCCTCCAGGACACCTACAGCACCCCATGTCACAGGACGGCCAAAAAAATCATCAAGGACGGCCCAATATACATAGACTTGAAATCACTGGCCACTTTAATAATGGGACACTAGTCACTTTAATGTTTACATATTTTGCATTACCCATCTCATATGTATATATTGTATTCTATTCTATTCTACTGTATCTTAGTCTATGCCACACTGACATTGCTCATCCAAATATTTATATATTCCATTCCTTTACTTAGATTTGAGTGTATTGTTGTGAAATTATTAGATATTACTTGTTAGATATTACTGCACTGTTGGAGCTAGAAACACAAGCATTTCGCTACAATCACAATAACATCTGCTAAACACGTGTATGTGACCAATACAATTGGATTTGTTCTGATTTGAGTCATCTGTGTACTTAGACACACAGGCTTTACTGAGTGCCAGTGGCTGGTCATTAGTAAAGATTGAAAAAAAGTAAAGGGTATTTTTTTTATAAAGAACACACTCTGTGTTCTGTTAGTCAGGTAACTCTCGATCCACAATATAGCAGGGGACGTAAAGCCATAGCACATACGTTTTTCCAGCAGTAGATTATGATCAATAACATTAAAAGCTGCACTGAAGTCTAACAAAAACAGACCCCACAACCTTCTTATCCTCAATTTCTCTCAGCCAATCATCATTCATTTGTGTGAGTGCCGTACATGTTGAATGCCCTTCCCTATAAGCGTGCTGAAAGTTAGTTGTTCATTTGTTGTCTGTTCTATTCATTTTGACTTCTATGCCCATGAGTTTATCCGAATGAATTCACCCCTGAGGTAGAGAACAGTGCTGTTCCAGGTGATCTATATAGCAGTCACACTGCACACAGACACCACTGATTGCATGAAATGTTATTGATGGCGTTCCACAACATCACACTGCCACTGCCATCATTAAGCTAGCTAAAGTTAGTTGCAAAGTTAGGCTGAAAGGATTTGCCACCAGCTCCTCCTTGTTTTGTTTTTTTCAACCGGGGCAATGTTGGGAGGTAGGTCTCATTGGTCAACTTTGAAGTCTGGGTCTTTGTATATGATTTATTAATCTTCCCGACACCATAAGCAGGATGTCGGATGGCCTGCAGCCATGCCTGGCACAAAGCCCCATGGTGGACAGGAAAAAAGAGGAAAAGTATTTGTATCTGACCGGAAACATTACTGCACCCAGGTACAATGCACTTCATTTTGGCCAACGATACTCAGCCACTCGACAACTAATAGTATTCACCTTACTTTACTTCAGAGATTACTAACCGCTAGACTAGCTAGCTACCACCTCTTTGTTTACTTCCTTTCATTCTGACTTCCTTTCTTGAAGACCAATAGTAAGACGCTCCTTTTCGTCCCACCATCGTCCCGCCTTCTGTAATTATCAGTGTCAGAAGAAGACTATCTATCAGATTACAGACAATATGGAAGACCTTTGCACCAGTACAAAGTAGGTCTTTGTTTTTTTAATACTTTTTACATAAAAACACATTTATTTGGCGATTTAGTGCAGAGACATCAATCGTTGTTTATTGAACAATGAATACACAGTCTTTAATGCATTTTAAGTAATTTTGGAAATTCTGCATTTTGATATATAAATACAGAAATCTAAATACTCAAACAATGGTCCTAAAAACTGTCTGGGGTACTGACAAACGGCCGGGCAAGTGTTATAAAGGAGCCAGAAGTGTTTTTGGGTGAACTTCCCCTTTAAATAAGTTCAGGCCGCCTCATAAGCTAGGAGAGGATACCAGAGGAGGCAGATGGTGTTGCCTGAAGCTTATGATGATGACTGACTCTGCAACAGGTCACTCAGCAAACACTTATAAAGTACCATCTTCTCTGTTGACAGGCTGCTCTGTTGGATCTCACTGGAGGTCTGATGCTCTTGGCTCCTTGACAGTTTAGTTAATTCGACTCCTGCCCAAAAAGCCTAGCTCTATGTCTATCTTGGTGTGAAGCAGTAATCTCTTCCTCCTCCTAAAGTGTTCACTCACTCACTACTTCCCACAAAACTAAAAACATTGGTTTGGCAGAGACTTGGGCTAGTGGAAGTTTCCACCATGTATGTCTTATACCAGTCATTTCCTTTCAAATCAGCACAGGGAAGTGAACAAGTGCACACTTTGAGAAAAACGAGAGATAATTGGGATGTAGTCTATGGACATTTCCATCTAAAAGGACCCATGAGCACCAAAATGTGAAGTTCATAGGAGCATGTCAAATTGGGTGTCAAATTTAAATTTACATTTTTTTATTTCACCTTTATTTAACCAGGTAGGCAAGTTGAGAACAAGTTCTCATTTACAATTGCGACCTGACCAAGATAAAGCAAAGCAGTTTGACACATACAACAACACAGAGTTACACATGGAGTAAAACAAACATACAGTCAATAATACAGTAGAAAAATAAGTCTATATACAATGTGAGCAAATGAGGTGAGATAAGGGAGGTAAAGGCAAAAAAGGCCATGGTGGCAAAGTAAATACAATATAGCAAGTAAAACACTGGAATGGTAGATATGTAGTGGAAGAAAGTGCAAAGTAGAAATAGAAATAATGGGGTGCAAAGGAGCAAAATAAATAAATAAATAAATACAGTAGGGGAAGAGGGAGTTGTTTAGGCTAAATTATAGATGGGCTATGTACAGGTGCAGTGATCTGTGAGCTGCTCTGACAGCTGGTGCTTAAAGCTAGTGAGGGAGATGTGTTTCCAGTTTCAGGGATTTTTGTAGTTCGTTCCAGTCATTGGCAGCAGAGAACTGGAAGGAGAGACGGCCAAATGAGGAATTGGCTTTGGAGGTGACCAGAGAGATATACCTGCTGGAGCGCGTGCTAGAGGTGGGGGCTGCTATGGTGACCAGTGAGCTGAGATAAGGGGGGACTTTACCTAGCAGGGTCTTGTAGATGACCTGGAGCCAGTGGGTTTGGCGACGAGTATGAAGCGAGGGCCAGCCAACGAGAGCATACAGGTCACAGTGGTGGGCAGTATATGGGGCTTTGGTGACAAAACGGATGGCACTGTGATAGACTGCATCCAGTTTATTGAGTAGGGTATTGGAGGTTATTTTGTAAATGACATCACCGAAGTCGAGGATCAATAGGACGGTCAGTTTTACGAGGGTATGTTTGACAGCATGAGTGAAGGATGCTTTGTTGCGAAATAGGAAGCCAATTCTAGATTTAACTTTGGATTGGAGATGTTTGATGTGAGTCTGGAAGGAGAGTTTACAGTCTAACCAGACACCTAGGTATTTGTAGTTGTCCACATATTCTAAGTCAGAACCATCCAGAGTAGTGATGCTGGACGGGCGGGCAGGTGCGGGCAGCGATCGGTTGAAGAGCATGCATTTAGTTTTACTTGTATTTAAGAGCAGTTGGAGGCCACGGAAGGAGAGTTGTATGGCATTGAAGCTCATCTGGAGGGTTGTTAACACAGTGTCCAAAGAAGGGCCAGAAGTATACAGAATGGTATCGTCTGTGTAGAGGTGGATCAGAGACTCACCAGCAGCAAGAGCGACATCATTGATGTATACAGAGAAAAGAGTTGGCCCAAGAATTGAACCCTGTGGCACCCCCATAGAGACTGCCAGAGGTCCGGACAACAGGCCATCCGATTTGACACATTGAACTCTATCAGAGAAGTAGTTGGTGAACCAGGCGAGGCAATCATTTGAGAAACCAAGGCTGTTGAGTCTGCCGATGAGGATGTGGTGATTGACAGAGTCGAAAGCCTTGGCCAGGTCAATGAATATCGCAGCACAGTATTGTTTCTTATCGATGGCGGTTACGATATCGTTTAGGACCTTGAGCGTGGCTGAGGTGCACCCATGACCAGCTCTGAAACCAGATTGCATAGCGGAGAAGGTGCGGTGGGATTCGAAATGGTCGGTAATCTGTTTGTTGACTTGGCTTTCGAAGACCTTAGAAAGGCAGGGTAGGATAGATATAGGTCTGTAGCAGTTTGGGTCAAGTGTGTCCCCCCCTTTGAAGAGAGGGATGACCGCAGCTGCTTTCCAATCTTTGGGAATCTCAGACAACACGAAAGAGAGGTTGAACAGGCTAGTAATAGGGGTTGCAACAATTTCGGCAGATCATTTTAGAAAGAAAGGGTCCAGATTGTCTAGCCCGGCTGATTTGTAGGGGTCCAGATTTTGCAGCTCTTTCAGAACATCAGCTGACTGGATTTGGGAGAAGGAGAAATGGGGAAGGCTTGGGCGAATAGCTGTGGGGGGTGCAGTGCTGTTGACCGCAGTAGGGGTAGCCAGGTGGAAAGCATGGCCAGCCGTAGAAAAATGCTTATTGCAATTCTCAATTATAGTGGATTTATCGGTGGTGACAGTGTTTCCTAGCCTCAGTGCAGTGGGCAGCTGGGAGGAGGTGCTCTTATTCTCCATGGACTTTACAGTGTCCGAGAACTTTTTTGAGTTTGTGTTGCAGGAAGCAAATTTCTGCTTGAAAAATCTAGCCTTGGCTTTTCTAACTGCCTGTGTGTATTGGTTTCTAACTTTCCTGAAAAGTTGCATATCACGGGGGCTGTGCGATGCTAATGCAGAACACCACAGGATGTTTTTGTGTTGGTTAAGGGCAGTCAGGTCTGGAGCGAACCAAGGGCTATATCTGTTCCTGGTTCTAAATTTCTTGAATGGGGCATGCTTATTTAAGATGGTGAGGATGAAAGCGAAGACTCTATATTTATGAGAAATTAAGGCAAATATACATTTTTCAACCATTTTCCATCCTAAACATTCTGAATAAATAAAAGGCTTTGATTTTTGGTCAAACAGATGGAAAAGGAGTCTTCGACAACACCTACCAGAAAAAGTCTTACTGTATTAGAAATACATCAAAACACAATAATGTTGATGTAAAGACCACTTTGCCTTCTGTACGTTTTAGAAACATTGCCTCGTAATTCCGTTACCAAAACACCTACCTACGGTATCTTTAAGATATTTCCTAATTTCTGTCCCTCATGAGGCGGGAGGGTAATGAAAGTTCACAGAAGTACCAAGTAAAGGCAGACCTACCAATTAGTTAGTGTTTTAACTAATATCAAGTTAATTTATGAATTTTTGCTACCAAATCAGTAACGGAATTACTGCAATTGAATTGGCTACAATGTGAAATTATAATAGCCACAAACCACAGTTGGGTCTCCTGCTACTGTCCTCCCTTCCACTGTCATACTGTTATGTTCAGCTCATAGTGTCTCCTGTTACTGTCCTCTCTTCCACTGACATACTGTTATGTTCAGCTCATAGTGTCTCCTGTTACTGTCCTCTCTTCCACTGACATACTGTTATGTTCAGCTCATAGTGTCTCCTGTTACTGTCCTCCCTTCCACTGTCATACTGTTATGTTCAGCTCATAGGGTCTCCTTCCACTGACATACTGTTATGTTCAGCTCATAGTGTCTCCTGTTACTGTCCTCTCTTCCACTGACATACTGTTATGTTCAGCTGATAGTGTCTCCTGTTACTGTCCTCTCTTCCACTGACATACTGTTATGTTCAGCTCATAGTGTCTCCTGTTACTGTCCTCCCTTCCACTGTCATACTGTTATGTTCAGCTCATAGTGTCTCCTGTTACTGTCCTCCCTTCCACTGTCATACTGTTATGTTCAGCTCATAGTGTCTCCTGTTACTGTCCTCTCTTCCACTGACATACTGTTATGTTCAGCTCATAGTGTCTCCTGTTACTGTCCTCCCTTCCACTGTCATACTGTTATGTTCAGCTCATAGTGTCTCCTGCTACTGTCCTCCCTTCCACTGACATACTGTTATGTTCAGCTGATAGTCTCCTGTTCCTGTCCTCCCTTCCACTGTCATACTGTTATGTTCAGCTCATAGGGTCTCCTTCCACTGACATACTGTTATGTTCAGCTCATAGTGTCTCCTGTTACTGTCCTCTCTTCCACTGTCATACTGTTATGTTCAGCTCATAGTGTCTCCTGTTACTGTCCTCTCTTCCACTGACATACTGTTATGTTCAGCTCATAGTGTCTCCTGTTACTGTCCTCTCTTCCACTGACATACTGTTATGTTCAGCTCATAGTGTCTCCTGTTACTGTCCTCTCTTCCACTGACATACTGTTATGTTCAGCTCATAGTGTCTCCTGTTACTGTCCTCTCTTCCACTGACATACTGTTATGTTCAGCTCATAGTGTCTCCTGCTACTGTCATCTCTTCCACTGACATACTGTTATGTTCAGCTCATAGTGTCTCCTGTTACTGTCCTCTCTTCCACTGACATACTGTTATGTTCAGCTCATAGTGTCTCCTGCTACTGTCCTCTCTTCCACTGACATACTGTTATGTTCAGCTCATAGTGTCTCCTGCTACTGTCCTCTCTTCCACTGACATACTGTTATGTTCAGCTCATAGTGTCTCCTGTTACTGTCCTCTCTTCCACTGACATACTGTTATGTTCAGCTCATAGTGTCTCCTGTTACTGTCCTCTCTTCCACTGTCATACTGTTATGTTCAGCTCATAGTGTCTCCTGTTACTGTCCTCTCTTCCACTGACTGTTATGTTCAGCTCATAGTGTCTCCTGTTACTGTCCTCTCTTCCACTGACATACTGTTATGTTCAGCTCATAGTGTCTCCTGTTACTGTCCTCTCTTCCACTGTCATACTGTTATGTTCAGCTCATAGTGTCTCCTGTTACTGTCCTCTCTTCCACTGTCATACTGTTATGTTCAGCTCATAGTGTCTCCTGTTACTGTCCTCTCTTCCACTGAAATACTGTTATGTTCAGCTCATAGTGTCTCCTGTTACTGTCCTCTCTTCCACTGACATACTGTTATGTTCAGCTCATAGTGTCTCCTGTTACTGTCCTCTCTTCCACTGTCATACTGTTATGTTCAGCTCATAGTGTCTCCTGTTACTGTCCTCTCTTCCACTGACATACTGTTATGTTCAGCTCATAGTTTCTCCTGTTACTGTCCTCTCTTCCACTGGCATACTGTTATGTTCAGCTCATAGTGTCTCCTGTTACTGTCCTCTCTTCCACTGACATACTGTTATGTTCAGCTCATAGTGTCTCCTGTTACTGTCCTCCCATCCACTGTCATACTGTTATGTTCAGCTGATAGTGTCTCCTGTTACTGTCCTCCCTTCCACTGACATACTGTTATGTTCAGCTCATAGTGTCTCCTGCTACTGTCCTCTCTTCCACTGACATACTGTTATGTTCAGCTCATAGTTTCTCCTGTTACTGTCCTCTCTTCCACTGGCATACTGTTATGTTCAGCTCATAGTGTCTCCTGTTACTGTCCTCTCTTCCACTGACATACTGTTATGTTCAGCTCATAGTGTCTCCTGTTACTGTCCTCCCATCCACTGTCATACTGTTATGTTCAGCTGATAGTGTCTCCTGTTACTGTCCTCCCTTCCACTGACATACTGTTATGTTCAGCTCATAGTGTCTCCTGTTACTGTCCTCTCTTCCACTGACATACTGTTATGTTCAGCTCATAGTGTCTCCTGTTACTGTCCTCTCTTCCACTCTCATACTGTTATGTTCAGCTCATAGTGTCTCCTGTTACTGTCCTCTCTTCCACTGACATACTGTTATGTTCAGCTGATAGTGTCTCCTGTTACTGTCCTCCCTTCCACTGTCATACTGTTATGTTCAGCTCATAGCGTCTCCTGTTACTGTCCTCTCTTCCACTGACATACTGTTATGTTCAGCTCATAGTGTCTCCTGTTACTGTCCTCTCTTCCACTGACATACTGTTATGTTCAGCTCATAGTGTCTCCTGTTACTGTCCTCCCTTCCACTGTCATACTGTTATGTTCAGCTCATAGCGTCTCCTGTTACTGTCCTCTCTTCCACTGACATACTGTTATGTTCAGCTCATAGCGTCTCCTGTTACTGTCATCTCTTCCACTGACATACTGTTATGTTCAGCTCATAGTGTCTCCTGTTACTGTCCTCCCTTCCACTGACATACTGTTATGTTCAGCTCATAGTGTCTCCTGTTACTGTCCTCTCTTCCACTGACATACTGTTATGTTCAGCTCATAGGGTCTCCTTCCACTGACATACTGTTATGTTCAGCTCATAGTGTCTCCTGCTACTGTCCTCTCTTCCACTGACATACTGTTATGTTCAGCTCATAGTGTCTCCTGTTACTGTCCTCTCTTCCACTCTCATACTGTTATGTTCAGCTCATAGTGTCTCCTGTTACTGTCCTCTCTTCCACTGACATACTGTTATGTTCAGCTGATAGTGTCTCCTGTTACTGTCCTCTCTTCCACTGTCATACTGTTATGTTCAGCTCATAGTGTCTCCTGTTACTGTCCTCTCTTCCACTGGCTGTTATGTTCAGCTCATAGTGTCTCCTGTTACTGTCCTCTCTTCCACTGACATACTGTTATGTTCAGCTCATAGTGTCTCCTGTTACTGTCCTCTCTTCCACTGACATACTGTTATGTTCAGCTCATAGTGTCTCCTGTTACTGTCCTCTCTTCCACTGACATACTGTTATGTTCAGCTCATAGTGTCTCCTGTTACTGTCCTCCCTTCCACTGGCTGTTATGTTCAGCTCATAGTGTCTCCTGTTACTGTCCTCTCTTCCACTGACATACTGTTATGTTCAGCTGATAGTGTCTCCTGTTACTGTCCTCTCTTCCACTGTCATACTGTTATGTTCAGCTGATAGTGTCTCCTGTTACTGTCCTCTCTTCCACTGACATACTGTTATGTTCAGCTCATAGTGTCTCCTGTTACTGTCCTCTCTTCCACTGACATACTGTTATGTTCAGCTCATAGTGTCTCCTGTTACTGTCCTCCCTTCCACTGACATACTGTTATGTTCAGCTCATAGTGTCTCCTGTTACTGTCCTCTCTTCCACTGACATACTGTTATGTTCAGCTCATAGTGTCTCCTGTTACTGTCCTCTCTTCCACTGACATACTGTTATGTTCAGCTCATAGTGTCTCCTGTTACTGTCCTCTCTTCCACTGACATACTGTTATGTTCAGCTCATAGTGTCTCCTGTTACTGTCCTCTCTTCCACTGACATACTGTTATGTTCAGCTCATAGTGTCTCCTGTTACTGTCCTCTCTTCCACTGTCATACTGTTATGTTCAGCTCATAGTGTCTCCTGTTACTGTCCTCTCTTCCACTGTCATACTGTTATGTTCAGCTTATAGTGTCTCCTGTTACTGTCCTCCCTTCCACTGACATACTGTTATGTTCAGCTCATAGTGTCTCCTGTTACTGTCCTCTCTTCCACTGTCATACTGTTATGTTCAGCTCATAGTGTCTCCTGTTACTGTCCTCCCTTCCACTGTCATACTGTTATGTTCAGCTCATAGTGTCTCCTGTTACTGTCCTCTCTTCTACTGTTATGTTCAGCTCATAGTGTCTCCTGTTACTGTCCTCTCTTCCACTGACATACTGTTATGTTCAGCTCATAGTGTCTCCTGTTACTGTCCTCTCTTCCACTGACATACTGTTATGTTCAGCTCATAGTGTCTCCTGTTACTGTCCTCCCTTCCACTGTCATACTGTTATGTTCAGCTCATAGTGTCTCCTGTTACTGTCCTCTCTTCCACTGTCATACTGTTATGTTCAGCTCATAGTGTCTCCTGTTACTGTCCTCTCTTCCACTGACATACTGTTATGTTCAGCTCATAGTGTCTCCTGTTACTGTCCTCCCTTCCACTGTCATACTGTTATGTTCAGCTCATAGTGTCTCCTGCTACTGTCCTCCCTTCCACTGACATACTGTTATGTTCAGCTGATAGTCTCCTGTTCCTGTCCTCCCTTCCACTGTCATACTGTTATGTTCAGCTCATAGTGTCTCCTGTTACTGTCCTCTCTTCCACTGTCATACTGTTATGTTCAGCTCATAGTGTCTCCTGTTACTGTCCTCTCTTCCACTGACATACTGTTATGTTCAGCTCATAGTGTCTCCTGTTACTGTCCTCTCTTCCACTGTCATACTGTTATGTTCAGCTCATAGTGTCTCCTGTTACTGTCCTCTCTTCCACTGACATACTGTTATGTTCAGCTCATAGTGTCTCCTGTTACTGTCCTCTCTTCCACTGACATACTGTTATGTTCAGCTCATAGTGTCTCCTGTTACTGTCCTCTCTTCCACTGTCATACTGTTATGTTCAGCTCATAGTGTCTCCTGTTACTGTCCTCCCTTCCACTGTCATACTGTTATGTTCAGCTCATAGTGTCTCCTGTTACTGTCCTCTCTTCCACTGTCATACTGTTATGTTCAGCTGATAGTGTCTCCTTCCACTGACATACTGTTATGTTCAGCTCATAGTGTCTCCTGTTACTGTCCTCTCTTCCACTGTCATACTGTTATGTTCAGCTCATAGTGTCTCCTGTTACTGTCCTCTCTTCCACTGACATACTGTTATGTTCAGATCATAACAGTTTTTTCTCTCTCTGTCATCTAGTGATCAAAGCAAGACTGCGAAGAGTCTGGACAACCCCTCCCTCTCACTCTCACTCTCCCTCTCTCTGTTGCTCTCTCTCTCTCTGTTGCTCTCTTTCTCTCTCTGTTGCTTTCTCTCTCTCTCTCTCTCTCTCTCTCTCTCTCTCTCTCTCTTTCTCTGTTGCTCTCTCTCTCTGTTGCTCCCTCTGTTGCTCTCTCTCTCTCTCTCTCTCTCTCTCAGTTGCTCTCGCTCTCTCTTTCTAGTTAATGTCACTCTCTTGGCTCTTACTGACACCTTCAACCTACCCTCTTTCCATTTGCTGTAACGAGCATCCTCACCCACTGAGCTCCAACCGACACCGGACGTCAAAGTTGTTGAAATGTGGTTAGTCCACCATGGCCGGACCATACCTGAACAATCATAGAGGTCTATGTTTCACAAGTTTGGAAAGCACAGTACAGCACAGCAAAGAAGGATAGTGCATATCTCTACCTTTGTTTACTTATTCAGGATACATCCCCATGAAGAGAAAGATATTCATAACCATAATTATGCATTTCTGTATAGTACAGATCAGGGACCCATGATGTAATTCCGTAACCGGATATAAATCCACTTCACTTACTGTAGTTCAATAACCAATATATATTTGTCAAACTCGAGGTGCCATGTCATAGCTGACACCCCATTCTTTCTGTGGACACCTTTCAATCTTCATTCGGAGCGGATATTTAACAACGTTTTGGGAAAATGTAGTCGCATAAAAACCTGAGGGAGATTTTATCGTAATTCTGTTGCCAAACTTTGTATCTGCACAATTCTTCCAGTAAAATGTGTTTTTGTTCAACTTTGTTCAAAGTGCATAGAGTTGTATGGTTTGCTAACATTTGAAATCAAATGGTTTTTGTTTGGGATATATTCTTAAGAGAAAAATACTTCCGTTACCGTGACACTTCCGTTACCGTGACACTTCCGTTACCGTGACACTTCCGTTATCATGGAAATGCTCCTGCCCCCCCCCCCCCCCCCCCCCCCCCCCCCACTTCAATCACACATTGCTCTTTTCGAGACTTCACCTCATTAACACTGCTTCTTTGTTATAATCCAATCTTCTTCACAAACACCGGAATGTGGGATCCCGGATGTGTCACCCTTTGGAGACAATCTCAAAGTGCAGAACAGAACAGATTGGGTCTGAAGTGAGGGGGAAAATGATCATAATTTGGCTAAACCAAGCGGGGCAAAAACTAACTCTGTGGTTCATTTCAACGCCATCATTTTCTCCCATCTTCCCCTCTAATCTCCCTGAGAGGAACACAAACATTGTGTAATCAGCCCTGCCGAGTGCTTTGTGTTTACCATGAAGAGTAAATATTGAATTCAGATTTATAGAGGAGTCATGAGACGACTCAAGGAATCTCTGAAAGGTTTTCCAGATCCAATATTATTGTAATATACACCGCGGTGGAAGGGTATGAGCTTCAACAAAACACCTCGAAAATAAATGTCCAGATACATTTTTATATGCTACCAACACAATTGGTGGGCTCAAAACTGCCCCTACATTTGATTGGTCGACATGAGAAGGTTCGTCGGTCGTCACAATAACCAATACATCTAGAGTTGACAGGTGGAAACTACGACCAAATATGGCATAAACATAATGTTTAAAAGAGGGCTAAAATGGTATGTCATGGTTCAATCTGGTCAACAATTCAAGTTTCAGAATGTCTTGGTCAGCGACTTCACTGGTCCAGAATCAGGAGCTAGAGGATTTCTCTCAGCTTCTACATGGCCCTTTTCAGTGTGGTTTCTGATCTCTGAACAGGAGTGAGGATTCTAACGCAGTACGTACATTCTACTGATTCACACAGTGCATGCATATAATGTATCGAATATACTGGATAAATATAGTGGCTTATAATAATTAAGAATATATTGCTTCAAACCTCAGTCTTCAACCAGTTTGCTGAGAACACACTTTAATGGCGTCGCAGATGTAACCTCATACCAACACGCACATGTGTACACACACACACACACACACATCCAGAATCACAAGAGAGAAAAAGGCATAAAGAGAAGAAGGAGACGTCAGCGATCCCTCGTGAGAAAAGTGGTGTGTCTACAGACACAGATGTGCTGAAAGAGAGACAATGTTACAAGCACATCGCGTCTGGCCCTGCTGCGGCAGCTAGCTTAGGTCACAGGAAACATGCACTCGTGTTTACACGAGACGTGGCTACAAAGACAGCATGTGGACTGGGTTTACAATGGAAGCACAGCGCCTTACAGGGGGAACTGGTCTCGACGATAGAACACTCAAATCTGTGCAGTGAGGGCGAAGACACAGGCTCCAGATGTAGCTGACATAAACAACAATTACACAACAGGGAGTCATTTCATGTTCAAATGGCTTCCCTCTTGTCAGCATATGACAATAGCAAGGGTTGCCAGGTCAAGCAAAAAAATTCTAGCCCAATGACCACTCAAAACCTGTCCAAAAGGCCATGTAAACGCATTATTTTTTCACAGCAAGAGGAGTTGCCATATTTATACAATAAACCCCTTTTTGCATCTTTTCATTGAGCCAATTAAGAAGGAATATCGTAGTAACTTGTAACGACGTTTGAAGGAAAAATTTGTTTTTTCCTCAAAACAATAATTATTGTGAGCTATATGACATGACGTAATAAAGGAATTTGAATATGTCGCAAGAAAAGATAATTCGCTGTTATTAAACTCGGCAGATCATTTTCCATCAATGGATGTCGATTTACCTCGTTTGACTGCTATGATTAAGCAATAAAGGCACTATACCACGGCTAAGGGTTGTTCTTAATCTTGACGCAACGCAGAGTGCCTGGATACAGCCCTTAGCCGTGGTATATTGGCCATATACCACAAACCCCAGAGGTGCCTTATTGCTATTATAAACTGGTTACCAACGTAATTAGAACAGTAAAAATATATTTATTTTCAAAGCATTTTTTGTATACCACAGCTTTCAGCCAATCAGTATTCAGGGCTCGAACCAGGTTTATAATTACAAATAAATCCCTTTTGCGCATGTGCATAACTATAGATAAATCCAACAGGAGAGTTTGGGTTGAACAAAGGATCTCGAAATCTTTGAGCAAGAAATACTTGGATGAACTTTAAAAAATGAATGTTGGGCTATTTTCTGGAGATTGTGCCAGATGTTAAGACTGCAAACTATTGGCCCATTTGAGAGATTGACTTGTCATTTCAATAGGCTACAGACTAAGATCTGGGTTTATGATTGTAATTCACCTTTGCCATGGGTTGCTTAGATATAAGGCAGGTACTCTCATTTCAGATAATCTACAGTAGCCAAGATCTATACTGAACGATTTAGCAGCTTGATTTAGTTGAAATTAACAGGCTAATGTATTCAACATGAAGAGCGAGGCGATTTCGAGGTAAGAAGTGATTGTGTTTCCCAATAGCCTGCTGGAATAGGCTACTGAGGATGGAGTCATACTTTCAATCACTGAATTAAATATGAATAATATGTATATGAATTGAATATGCTTGTCAACAACAGCCAGTGTATATTTATGTATATATTGTTTTACCTGTAGCCTAATCTGACTACTGTTACCATCAATCTAATGTGTTGTAACAACTGCATGGCAATTACAATAGAGCTTTGAAAACATCCAATTTAATGAACTAAACATGTCCATTAATAATTGCATTATAACACAAGGCTACAACAACAGTAAACTTAAGTTATATATATTTATTTAACTAGTTTGCCATCTCCAGGTAGGCTACACAAGTGGCACATTGATTTGCAATGACTCCAGTGATATTGTCATTTCAACATATTTATTGTATCAAATGGTAGCCTACAGTAGCCTACAATGGTGCCAGGTTTCCTCCAGATGTGACACTTGGCATTCAGGCCAAAGAGTTCAATCTTGGTTTCATCAGACCAGAGAATCTTGTTTCTCATGGTCTGAGAGTCCTATAGGTGCCTTTTGGCAAACTCCAAGCAGGCTGTCATGTGCCTTTTACTGAGGAGTGGCTTCCGTCTGGCCACTCTACCATAAAGGCCTGATTGGTGGAGTGCTGCAGCGATGGTTGTCCTTCTGGAAGGTTCTCCCATCTCCACAGAGGAACTCTGGAGCTCTGTCAGAGAGACCATCAGGTTCTTAGTCACCTCCCTGACCAAGGCCCTTCTCACCCGATTGCTGAGTTTGGCCGGGCGGCCAGCTCTAGGAAAAAGTATTGGTGGTTCCAAACCCCTTCCATTTAAGAATGATGGAGGTCACTGTGTTCTTGGGGACCTTCAATGCTGCAGAAATGTTTTGGTACCCGTCCCCAGATCTGTGCCTCAACACAATCCTGTCTCAGAGCTCTACAGACAATTCCTTTGACCTCATGGCTTGGTTTTCACTCTGACATGCACTGTCAACTGTGGGTCTTATATGGACAGGTGTGTGCCTTTCCAAATCATGCCCAATCAATTGAATTTACCACAGGTTGACTCCTATCAAGTTGTAGAAATGAGCAATGTGCACCTGAGCTCAATTTCAAGTCTCATAGCAAATACTTATGTAAATAAGGTATTTCTGGTTTTTATTTTTAATTCATTTTTAAAAAATGTAAAAAAATTGGGGGGTATTTGTCACTATGTGGTATTGTGTGTAGATTGTTGAGGATGTGTATTTATTTAATCAATTTTAGATTAAGGCTGTAATGTAACAAAATGTGGAAAAAAGTCAAGGGGTCTGAATACTTTAGGAATGCACTGTATGTAATGAGCTCCTTTTTTCCCAGTGCTTTGTCTCCATTATTTCTTCTTGTAGCGTGTTGATATGTTTTATGGAAAAAGAGTTGGACATAGGTGTCTCCATAATGACAATCTAAATAGAATACCTACAACTGGTAAAAACGTTTTCATGACGTGCACGTGCTGCTCTCTCGCCTGTCACAAGACTCAGCTAATCGCTGTATACATACCTCGGCCTAAACATCAGCACCACAGGTAACTTCAACAAAGCTGTGAACGATCTGAGAGACAAGGCCAGAAGGTCCTTCTACGCCATCAAAAGGAACATAAAATTTGACATCCCAATTAGGATCTGGCTAAAAATGCTTCAGTCAGTTATAGAACCCATTGACCTTTATGGTTGTGAGGCCTGGGGTCCGCTCACCAACAAAGAATTCACAAAATGGGATACACACCAAATTGAGACTCTGCATGCAGAATTCTGCAAAAACATCCTCTGCGTACAACGTAAATCACCAAATAATGCATACAGAGCAGAATTAGGCCGTTAGCCGCTAATTATCAAAATCCAGAGAAGAGACTTTTAATTCTACAACCACCTAAAAGGAAACGATTCCCAAACCTTCCATAACAAAGCCATCATCTACAGAGAGATGAACCTGGAGAAGAGTCCTCTAAGGAAGCTGGTCCTGGGCCTCTGTTCACAAACACAAACAGACCCCACAGAACCCCAGGACAGCAACACAATTAAACCCAACCAAATGATGAGAGAACAAAATATAATTACTTGACACATGAAAAGAATTGACCAAACAACAGAGCAACTGGAATGCTATTTGGTCCTAAACAGTGAGTACTCAAAGGCAGAATACCTGACCACTGTGACTGACTCAAAATAAAGGAGAGCTTTGACTATGTACAGACTCAGTGAGTATAGCCTTGCTATTGAGAGAGGCAGCCGTAGACAACCAGTGAAGAACAAAAACCATTGCAAATACAATCCATGTTTATTTATTTTCTCTTTTGTACTTTAACTATTTGCACATCATTACAACATTGTACATAGACATATTCTTTTGAAACTTTTGTGAGTGAATGTTCACTGTTCATTTTTTATTGTTCATTAAATGTTATACTTACTGCATGGGAATAGATGCAATCTAACTATTATCTATTTTACCTCTGTCTTTCTCCTCACAGTCTCTCTCCTCCCTGTCTCTCTCCTTCCTGTCTTTCTCCTCCCTGTCTCTCTCCTTCCTGTCTTTCTCCTCCCTGTCTTTCTCCTCCCTGTCTCTCTCCTTCCTGTCTTTCTCCTCCCTGTCTTTCTCCTCCCTGTCTCTCTCCTTCCCAACTATGATCTATTTTTCCTCCGTCTCTCACCTCCCTGTCTCTCTCCTCCCTGTCTCTCTCCTTCCCAACTATGATCTATTTCACCTCCGTCTCTCTCCTCCCTGTCTTTCTCCTCCCTGTCTCTCTCCTTCCTGTCTTTCTCCTCCCTGCCTTTCTCCTCCCTGTCTCTCTCCTTCCCAACTATGATCTATTTTTCCTCCGTCTCTCTCCTCCCTGTCTTTCTCCTCCCAGTCTCTCTCCTTCCCAACTATGATCTATTTCACCTCCGTCTCTCTCCTCCCTGTCTCTCTCCTTCCCAACTATGATCTATTTCACCTCCCTCTCTCTCCTCCCTCTCTCTCCTTCCTAACTATTATATTTTTCACCTCTCTCTTTTCATTTCCCCCTTCCTCCCTCCCTGTTTATCTACCATCCCCACTCCCTTCCTGCCTCTCTCCCTGTCTCTCTGTCCCTCCCTGTCTATCTCCCTTCCTCCCCGTCTCTCTCCCTCCATCCCTCCCTCTCCCTCCCACCATCCCTGTCTCCCTCCCTCTCTCCCTCCCCCCGTCTCCCTCTCAACTATGATCTCTTTCACCTCCCTCCCTCCCTCCATTCCGCCCCCGGTGGAGTGAGAGACTGCTGACCAGATGAGCGGTAGCTGGCGTGCCATGGCCTCCTTAGTGCAGCTGTAAAGTCGTAGCGACTGGGGTGACAGCGCGGGGGCCGGGGGAGGTGACAGCACAAACCTACCGACGGAGGGCCAGGTGACAAGAGCCTAGAGCATTCTAGGCTCTATAAATATAGAGAATGAGGAGAAGAGAGAGAATATGATAACAGACTAGTTCTGAGAACTAGGGGTTAGGGTTAAGGTCAGGGTTAAGTCTTTACCCTAACCCTAACAACAATCACACACAACCTTAGCTGAATAGTCAGTGGGGCCAAATATGTTGCTACAGTATGAAGATTGTGGTGAAAACACTTATAGTCATTGGACAGGACAACCAATCTATCCAATTTACATATAACTTTAGTCAGCAACTTCAAGCGACCAGTAGACGGGTGATGTCATTCACATCTGGCCACGCCCACCCGGAGGATGACCCAATCATTGAGAAGGTGAATCGTCTTTCAAAATCATTCCTCATTGCGGAAGGGGCATCTGGGATTTAGGGATGAGAGGAGAGGGAGTAGGTGGAGGAGGGTGGAGGACAGGGTGAGAGAGACAGCCAAACTGTCCAAGACAGCGCAGGCTTTTGCGTCCTCCTCCTCCCCGCAGTAGAAATATGTTTGTAGAAATATGGAGCTCAATGTCACAGCATTGATTTAGCGTCTGTCTCCTGCCCTGACAGGTGACAGCAGTGATTTATGTCTGCTGGTGACTACTGTGTCGGAAAAATATGAAAACTTAGCACTCCTCTTGCCATTCAATATTGTCCAGTAGCAACTCCATCAGCCTCTGCTACACAGCCTATACCACACACACACACACACACACACACACACACACACACACACTCTTGCTCAGATAGTAACACACACAGTAACGACCCCCAGCATCAAAACAAGCTATTACTCTTTCCTTTCATAGACACATTTCCCTATCTGTCAGATCAAATATTTACCTCTCTTTCTGTCAGACAAAATACTTCCTTGTCTTTCAGTCAGAAAAATATTTCCCTCTCTTTCTGTCGGACAAAATATTTCCCTGTCTTTGTGTCAGACCAAATATTTCTCTGTCTGTCAGACAAATTATTTCACTCTTTCAGTCAGAAAAATATTTCCCTGTCTGTCAGACAAAATATTTCCCTCTTTTTCTGTCAAACAAAATATTTCCCTGTCTTTCTGTCAGACAAAATATTTCCCTCTTTTTCTGTCAAACAAAATATTTCCCTGTCTTTCTGTCAGACAAAATATTTCTCTGTCTGTCAGACAAATTATTTCGCTCTTGCTGTCAAACAAATTATTTCGCTCTTTCAGTCAGAAAAATATTTCCCTCTCTTTCTGTCAGACAAAATATTTCTCTCTTTCTGTCAGACAAAATATTTCTCTCTTTCTGTCAGACAAAATATTTCTCTTTTTCTGTCAGACAAAATATTTCCCTCTCTTTCAGTATACAACATATTTCCCTCTCTTTCAGTATACAACATATTTCCCTCTCTTTCAGTATACAACATATTTCCCTCTCTTTCAGTATACAACATATTTCCCTCGCTTTCAATCAGACAAAATACTTCCCAGCCATTATACGTCATGCCCATTCATCTGTCAAGCATGAATCCCACGGAGGCACCTATCCATTTTCCTGATCGTTTAAAACTGTTAACCTTTACTTTCTGGCAAAAAATCGATTTGTCAGTAGACAGCTTGTAAGTTCCAGTGATGGCATATTGGCTGTCATGTAGAGTGTGATTTATGATGTTTGTCCTGTCAAGTCCTGTTAAGGGTTGACAATATGGACTTCAATCAGGAAAGAGTGACATCACAAAGAGATACCCCCTAAGTGTAGGGCCTATCATATCATAGCATCATAGCATCCGTCTAGGCTACTTGTTGTGTGTGTTTCAAAGTCAATGTGTGGTCAATGATGGAATAATTGGTTCAGAATGGCATGGTCACTGATGCTCTACAAGTGGCTCGTTGGTCTCACGACCCCCGGAGACGACATGGCAGACCTAACAGCTTCTAAAGCCCGGTGTACACTAAACAATTTAGCTGTCCCAGACAAGGTTTTTTATTTGTATTTTTTTTTTTAGATCTGAGACAAAATCCCCATGTCGTTGCCTACTCGGGGCTGTCCCCGAAGATCGTTTAATTTGAGCGGGTCAGAGACACCACCGACCGTCTTTGAGCCATCCCAGACGTCCTGATGTTTTTAAACATGTTTGATTTTATCGGCACAAAATCTGCAATGCTCTTGTATTGTGAGATGTGCAATGAAACGTTTTGAGAACAGTGATCAGCCATAGCCAATGAGAGCTCGCCAGAAAAGAAGCCAGTGAAATGATGACGTTGTATCGCATCACCCAGGATGTGTAGACTGTCAAGCAGGAAACATGACTACTACTAGCAGCTCTAAAATTCACAAGAAATGTTATTCAATTCAAAATGTATTGGCTAAATATTTCTACTCTGTATGGCAAGTGTGCATGTCCGACTGAAAACGTTCATGTTCCACAGCTCGTTCTAGCTACGAATCTAAATCACGATATCAAATCACTGTTGTCGCCAGACAGCATCAACAATCCTCAGGACCAAGTGAAGAATCTTTGAGTATGTGACTCCTCGTCTGTGGCAGATCACCACTACGTTGGCAAGACAACAAAAAACTACAGTAAAGCCGGTTGTTTACATTTTAGTCATTTAGCAGACGCTCTTATCCAGAGCAACTTACAGTAGTGAATGCATACATTTCATACATTTTTTTCCCCGTACTGGTCCCCCGTGGGAAACGAACCCACAACCCCTGGCGTTGCAAACACCATGCTCTACCAACTGAGCTACAACTGAGCTTGCATGTGAGAGGCTCAGCGATGTTAGGATTTTGAAAGTCGTGTCGTGTGCTCACGTACGAAAATGTATACACACACTAGGCCTACTGTAAGTCGTTCTGGATAAAGATATCTTCTAAATTCTGACGCTGAAAACCACATACATCAGCAGCATTCAGTAATGCTACGTCCTAACCTGTTTTCCTCACCACTAGCACCTGTGTCTGTACTTAAAGCCATGTAGCTGCAGCAGCCCTGATAAATTGATATACAATTAGGCTATAAAATTAGACTATCATTTTTTTTGCTCCCCAAAAAGGATATTACTCCTGTCTGAAGACATTAATAAAATAATTCTAAATACTACACCAGAAAGCACAATTTAGCTAGAGAGGATCAATAGCTTCAAAAAAAATCGCTGTGGATTAAGTTTTATCACAAGCACTTACAGTCGGGATGGCCACACTTGGGGCAGCACATGTGCCAAATATAGAACAGCTTGTTGCATTGTGGCCAAATATATAATCCATAGGAGGGATTTTGGAACCTCTAACCCTGTCACTGTGACTGTTAAACTCATGGGTACACTAGCAACGGCTGCCAGTCCTGACTTGAATGTGAACTGCCATCTATGGATTACATTTCTATGGTTGGTTGCGGCTGTCAGTTTGCCTTTCAAAAATTTCTAAATACAATCATGAGAAAAATGTACCAGCCTACTGTTTGGATAGCATATGCCTACTGCTGAAAAGAGAAGACTATTCTGTCTGTTTTCTATCAACAACTTTTGAGCGATTCTGAGCAAACAGTATGATATTAATATAACAAAAATTCATATCAAGGCAAAAGGTGGCTACTTTGAAGAATCTCAACTATAAAATATATTTTGATTTGTATAACACTTCGTTGGTTACTACATGATTCCATATGTGTTATTTCATAGTTTTGATGTCTTCACTATTATTCTACAATGTAGAAAATAGTAAAAATATAGAAAAACCCTGGAATGAGTAGGTGTGTCCAAACTTTTGACTGGTACTGTATATATATATAAAGGAAGAGAAGCCAGTTTAGGCCTAGCCACAGAGAGAGATAGAGATATGCTTGTGTCAAGCTATGATACCAACATGCATTTTCTTATCCTTGTCAGATAGGCTACTGCGTCTGCTATAAAGATTTACAGTAGGTGTACAGAAGGAGACTAATTCATTATTTTTTCAAATCCAAATATTTAAAGAACTGGTTCTGGTTTAGATTAATAAATAGGCCTTCAATAATAGCAATGATATAAAATAATAATAATTTAAAAAATGATTTCTCATTGTTCACAGTGAAGCTGAAATACCAACACCAGCTTCTCATGGCCCACAGTGAAGCTAAAATACCAACACCAGCTTCTCATGGTCCACAGTGAAGCTAAAAGACCAACACCAGCTTCTCATGGTCCATAGTTTAGCTAAAAGACCAACACCAGCTTCTCATGGTCCACAGTGAAGCTAAAATACCAACACCAGCTTCTCATGGTCCACAGTGAAGCTAAAATACCAACACCAGCTTCTCATGGTCCATAGTTTAGCTAAAAGTCCAACACCAGCTTCTCATGGTCCATAGTTTAGCTAAAAGACCAACACCAGCTTCTCATGGTCCATAGTTTAGCTAAAAGACCAACACCAGCTTCTCATGGTCCATAGTTTAGCTAAAAGACCAACACCAGCTTCTCATGGTCCATAGTGAAGCTAAAATACCAACACCAGCTTCTCATGGTCAATAGTTTAGCTAAAAGACCAACACCAGCTTCTCATTGTCCATAGTTTAGCTAAAAGACCAACACCAGCTTCTCATGGTCCATAGTTTAGCTAAAAGACCAACACCAGCTTTTCATGGTCCATAGTTTAGCTAAAAGACCAACACCAGTTTCTCATGGTCCATAGTTTAGCTAAAATACCAACACCAGCTTCTCATGGTCCACAGTGAAGCTAAAATACCAACACCAGCTTTTCATGGTCCACAGTGAAGCTAAAAGACCAACACCAGCTTTTCATGGTCCATAGTTTAGCTAAAAGACCAACACCAGTTTCTCATGGTCCATAGTTTAGCTAAAATACCAACACCAGCTTCTCATGGTCCACAGTGAAGCTAAAATACCAACACCAGCTTTTCATGGTCCACAGTGAAGCTAAAAGACCAACACCAGCTTCTCATGGTCCATAGTTTAGCTAAAAGACCAACACCAGCTTCTCATGGTCCATAGTGAAGCAATATGTTCTCTGAAAAACTTGGGATCCTATTTAATATGTGACACTGTAAATATATAATACATGGGTCCTTTTTCTGGTGATCAAATCTAATCCGGTGGGAGTGAGCCAGTGACCAGAGGGTTGTTGGCATCAATATGTCACCTACTACTGATGATCCCTTGAACAAGGAACTAAACCCCCTAAACTCCCGCATATTGGTGTGTGTATGTATCTGAGGGGTTGGATATAGCAGAAGACACATTTATGTCTCGTATCGACTAGCAGTATGAAGTATTCTTCTTCGCTAGGGAAACAAACTTGTTTGAGCTAGTTTAATTGTAATGTTCTCCATCGTTACACATGGTATTTGATGACGTCAGTTTGGTTCTATCAAGTCAGTGAGAAATGTGAAAATGTTTCCTTTCCCCTGCACCAAAATGGTTATATGCCACTGTTCCTCAACACTTTATAAATCAATTACAGTGCTGCTAAGTATATCTGGGAAAATACCCTAATCAATTATTCAGAGAAACGCTTTGATGCAATAAAGTGACATGAACACACTAGGACATGTCATTTCATATGAATGATTAATTTGAAGTTTATTCCATTCCGATAAATTAAAAGTTTGAGTTTTCTGCTGCTGTACTTAAAGTGAACTACAGCAAAAAACCTTCTAAACACCATGGGGCCAGTTTTCCTCACAGATAAAGCCTAGTCTCAAAAAGCATATTCAATGGAGATTCTCCATTAAAAAAAAAAAAATTTTTGTTCAGGACTATTTCCCGGGCATAGATTATTAAGCCTATTTCTGGACTAAAAAGCCAACTCAATGGAGAATCTCCATAAAACATTAGGCTTAATCTGTGTGCGGGAAACCAGCTATAAAATAATAGGTTCCGATTTGATTTGGATTGCATAGTACAGTTTATGCCTTTATGCGATTTCCTTACATATCCAACAAGAGCCAAATGCACAGGGGGGATGTCTAGAGATAAAACCATAGTCTCTAGGAAGCTTCAGGGCAGACACTGATTAAGCCTTGTCCTGGACTAAAAAGGCATGTTCAATGGAGAATTTCCATGTCTGGAAAACCGTTACCCTTTACTTCATACATGGCCAAATCTAAGAATGGCCTTCCTGTAAAAGTTACAGTACATTCTTAACCTCAGTAAAACAGGGTGGATTTTATTTTACTCTGCCTGGTAGTTTAAGAACAAGTACCGTGAAGTTACAATGCTGCTCTGTACCTGCCTTTAAAGCTAAGTGTGGTGTTATCTTCACAGACGGCACAAGTAGTCAACTATCTCTGAGAGATATATAACTATCGCAATAGTCTACAGTGGCTTCCTGTTCTTGCCTCCTTCTCTTCATCCGCAATGATCTGAGAAAATAGGTGAAGGTAATATGGCGGAGGCCCATCGAGGGATTCACTTTCACCTATCAGGGGATATCAAATCAGTGGACGTGAAGGAAAGAAGACAAGGTTTTGGAAGTAATTTAATATAATATTAAGATCTACCCTCAGTCTCCTCTCCTGAAGAATCCCTGAAGTAACCTACCAGTAACTGTGGCCGTGAAGTGGAGAGAGGGCAAAGTATTGGAGGTAAGACAGGGACCTGAGCCCCAGCCAGCAACCAGCTGTTGGGTTCAGCGAGGGGCAGCTCTCTGTGCCTCTTAGTTCATTAAGAACAAAAAATAATGGAGAGTTATAAAACCCATTTAAGCTAGAGGTTGAATGAAAACAAAGTCCAGTCACGAACCAGTACATGAGAATAAAAGAGATAAGAAAGTGGGGCCAGAGAGAGAGATAGAAAGAGGGGGGAGCAGCAATGGGGGGGGCTAAAGAGGGAGAGAGAGCGAAAGAGGGGGGAGCAGCAATGGGGGGGCTAAAGAGGGAGAGAGAGAGAAAGAGGGGGGAGCAGCAATGGGGGGGGGCTAAAGAGGGAGAGAGAGAGAAAGAGAGAAATAGGGGGAAGCAGCAATGGGGGGGCTAAAGAGGGAAAGAGAGAGAGAGAGAGAGTAAGATGGAGACAGGCCATAGATAGAAAAAGAGTGAGAGAGAGGGAGAGGAAGGGAGGAAGCGAGAGGCCATTCAGTAAGACTACCCCTCAGACACAGCATTCTTTTCTGCAGCCTGTCTCTCATCTCCTTCATCCTCTCTTACAGTAGGACATTGTGCAGGGGCCTCCCGTTGTGATTCACTTGGCTGTCCTCTGGCCTAATCCAAACAGTGAGACTCAATCCAAACTCTGCTCTGGTTCCTCTGCTATTCTCCAAAGGCCTCGCCAGTTCTGTTGACGGGAGCTCAGTGTGAAGTGGCGAAGGCAGCAGGCTCTGTCCGGCTCCAGGCTTGTTTTGAGTGGAGAGGGGTCAACTGGCATAGTAGAGGTCAAATCCCCCACATCAAAGGGCTGTGGGTCACCAACCCAGCCCAAACAGCCTGGGCAAAAATAAACAAACAAACAAACTCACCACAGCCAAAGCAAGACGCCCTGAGTCCCCTCTGTGACCTTTTCAGTGTTAGGCTATACTACAGTCATCCCCCATTTACAACTAATGTAATACAACAGCTAACATTATAGCCTTTTTCAACTAAAGGGATAAATGGTGTCACATACATGCAAGCACATACATGCACACTCGAATACACAGACACACAGACCTACAGTACACAAGGAAACCCACTCATACTCGGTTTCACTTTCATGCCTTGTGAAGCTGAACCATACTCACACGTTTTATGTTCCTACGGCTCTGTTGTCTGTACAGACATTATAGCATCAGCACGGTCACATACCTGCATGCACACTCCCTTCAGACTGCATTCGGTACACAGCCTAGCTATACTATAGCAGCAGAGTGGTATTCTCTCTGACACTCATAAAAAGGGAAGAGTGGCCTGCAAGGCAGTGACCTAACTGGACTTTTAGACAATATCCTGTCTGGTTGGTATATCAATATCCTGTCTGGATGGTATATCAATATCCTGTCTGGATGCTATATCAATATCCTGTCTGGTTGGTATATCAATATCCTGTCTGGATGGTATATCAATATCCTGTCTGGATGCTATATCAATTGCCTGTCTGGTTGGTATATCAATAGCCTGTCTGGATGGTATATCAATTGCCTGTCTGTATGCTATATCAATAGCCTGTCTGGATGCTATATCAATAGCCTGTCTGGATACTATATCAATATCTTGTCTGGATGGTATATCAATAGCCTGTCTGGATGGTATATCAATATCCTGTCTGGATGCTATATCAATATCCTGTCTGGTTGGTATATCAATATCCTGTCTGGATGGTATATCAATATCCTGTCTGGATGCTATATCAATTGCCTGTCTGGTTGGTATATCAATAGCCTGTCTGGATGGTATATCAATTGCCTGTCTGTATGCTATATCAATAGCCTGTCTGGATGCTATATCAATAGCCTGTCTGGACGGTATATCAATTGCCTGTCTGGATGGTATATCAATAGCCTGTCTGGATGGTATATCAATAGCCTGTCTGGATGGTATAACAATAGCCTGTCTGGTTGGTATATCAATATCCTGTCTGGTTATTAAATCAATATCCTGTCTGGTTGGTAAATCAATACCATGTCTGGTTGGTATATCAATAGCCTGTCTGGTTGGTAAATCAATACCATGTCTGGTTGGTATATCAATAGCCTGTCTGGTTGGTAAATCAACAGCCTGTCTGGATGGTATATCAATAGCCTGTCTGGTTGGTATATCAATAGCCTGTCTGGATGCTATATCAATAGCATGTCTGGATGCTATATCAATATCCTGTCTGGTTAGTATATCAATATCCTGTCTGGTTGGTAAATCAATAGCCTGTCTGGACGGTATATCAATAGCCTGTCTGGATGGTATAACAATAGCCTGTCTGGTTGGTATATCAATATCCTGTCTGGTTATTAAATCAATATCCTGTCTGGTTGGTAAATCAACAGCCTGTCTGGATGGTATATCAATAGCCTGTCTGGTTGGTATATCAATAGCCTGTCTGGATGCTATATCAATAGCATGTCTGGATGCTATATCAATATCCTGTCTGGTTAGTATATCAATATCCTGTCTGGTTGGTATATCAATAGCCTGTCTGGATGGTATATCAATAGCCTGTCTGGATGGTATAACAATAGCCTGTCTGGTTGGTATATCAATATCCTGTCTGGTTATTAAATCAATATCCTGTCTGGTTGGTAAATCAATACCATGTCTGGTTGGTATATCAATAGCCTGTCTGGTTGGTACATCAACAGCCTGTCTGGATGGTATATCAATAGCCTGTCTGGTTGGTATATCAATAGCCTGTCTGGATGCTATATCAATAGCATGTCTGGATGCTATATCAATAGCCTGTCTGGATGCTATATCAATAGCCTGTCTGGATGGTATATCAATAGCCTGTCTGGATGGTGAATGGCCTGCAAGGCAGTGACCTAACTGGACTTTTAGACAATATCCTGTCTGGTTGGTATATCAATAGCCTGTCTGGATGCTATATCAATAGTCTGTTTGGATGGTATATCAATAGCCTGTCTGGATGCTATATCAATAGCCTGTCTGGATGCTATATCAATAGCCTGTCTGGATGGTATATCAATAGCATGTCTGGATGCTTTATCAATAGGCTGTCTGGATGGTATATCAATAGCCTGTCTGGATGCTATATCAATAGCCTGTCTGGATGCTATATCAATAGCCTGATAATATATTTTTTTTTAAATTGGTTTGTATTTTTTATTTTATGCACTTTGAGATTATTCTGTATAATGAAAAGCGCTTTACAAATGTACTAAATTATTATTGTTATTATTATACCACCACAGACACCACAGAGAAGGACCCATCCCTCATGGAACAAATCTGACACAATTTGGAGCACAGAGGACCACTAACCATCTGTCTTCAAATAATGGCTAAAATAATAAATTAAGTCCTAGTTAGAGCCATAAGAGTGATATGCTGTGTAACTCACACATTTATCAGAGCGAAAAAGCTTTAGAAACGTGACAAGACATTGGATAGTGGAAAAGAATTTCACTGCATGACCTTTCTAGCGATGGGAGGAGCAGGGAGGGCAGATAGTAGATAACAGTAGAAGTCTATTTTCTGTAGATATGGAAGAGTGAGGGAGTTGGCATGGTGGCTGTATCATACTCTTGAAATGTCACCGCTAAAGACCGACAGGCCCAGTTGGTAAAGAAGTCATGCATCTGCTGGTATAACCAACTGTATCGCGGTATTGGTTCGCACTCCTTATGCAGTATTACACGTAGAGTTTACAGTGCTTTCTGAAACAAAACCTTCCTGCATATTTTTTTACAAATTAAATTTAACCTTAATTTAACTAAGCAAATCAATTAAGAAAAAAATATTATTTCCAATGACAGCCTAGCCTGGGCAAACTTGGACGACATTGAGCAAATTGTGCTCTGCCCTATAGGACTCCCAATCCCGGAGAGTTGTGATACAGCCGGATATGAACCAGGGTGTCTGTAGTGACGCCTCAAGCACTGAAATGCAGCACCTTAGACTGCTGCGCCACTCGGGAGCCAGTATGTAAAGAAGAGATGTACATCTCCACTGTACAGACAAGTCAATCTCTAAGAGCTAGACAATACCACACGATGAAGGATCAAATCCATAGCTGGAAGCCTAGAACTCTCAAGAAGCATCTGTACCAATCTGTTGGTGCTATCATTCCACTCTTTGCCATTCGTTATGCCAATGTTTGTAGTGGCATGATGATACACACAGACTGGTACCAGGCTACTAGAACCCTAGAACTATCAACACATATTTGCGACAATGAAAAAAATGTCTCACCACGGGCAACCAATAGAAACATACTGTACAGAACAGCATACAGAGTGCTATCATGGCTAAATATCCCGCTGTATCATGTTGTTTACAGCAGCTCTTACAACATAAGCTCCTTTTCAGATGGGGCGTTAGTGTTATCAGGCTTATTCTTTTGGCTTGCATCACCCCCAGTTCTATTTCGCCTAATCTCTAAATCCAATCTGGGTGTGATACCAATCTGATGGGGATAGACTTTGCAGCGGATTCGTGCAAATAGGATCATTCATTTCAGCCTTTCCTCCAATAATACACACACTCATGCCTTAGGCCAAGGGGTTACATTACCTCTCTTTCCTTTAAGGAATACTAAACACATATAGAACAAGGAGCCAGATGGTTCACTGGATGTATAAATCTGTAGCATCCGGTTGAAATGTCCAAATATGGTGAAAAGAGGAAGCCCAGTGGCTGTCAAGTGGGAGAGTATAGAGCAAGATGGAACTGGGCTGACATTCTGCTGATTTTCTCATGGAAAAGCCCGATCTCAATACAATTTTCTGTTCCCAAATGTATAATCTGTTACGAACAGAGTGCAGTACGTTTTGTAGACGTGACCCTTTGGCAAAGTTTTTAAAAAATGCCGTTGTTTAGAAGGAGTACAAGGGAGAATTAAGTTACTGCACATGCGCACTTCACAGAAAAGGCGTTCCCCAACGGAAATATGCAAATACATGGGAGAACGCGCCAATAGGATCTCACTAGCTCATGCTTGGCTCTGCCCACCTCCTTGCTTGTTCTGCCCACTATGCCTCATTTGCTCCCATTGAAAACAAGGTAACACTTTACTTGACACCCAGCGTCATAACACGTTATGACTCAGTCATAACCATGTCATAATTTGTCATAACGGATGACGTAACTTGTAATAACTTGTTATGATATGGTCATAACACTCATGACATATATTTAGACCTGTTGTGACATATGTTGCGTAATTTTATAGCTGGTTATTATGAAGCCTACAAAAGAGCGTCAAAACCCACAAAACCTACCACACAAGGTAAAACATTCCATTACACCATAGCCTACATGTCAACAGTATGTTCATGTTATAAACATTTTGGGAAAATTGACCAAATTGACCAAATTGACCAAATTTCTCATTATAATTGCACACACATTGCTGTCAGACATTCACCTATCCCAGATTTTAGGAAAAGGACGAGACACCATCTTTTTGACTGATGACTGATTTAAGGGCATGTACGTGATACTGTAGCCCTATATGATCTAGCCTATATGATCTGGCCTATATCATTCTGACGATCACAATGCTTCTTGACAGTGTCATAAAGCCTATTTTCTTAGTCCAAGTAAAGTGACACAGGATGGTCATAATGCTTCTTGACAATGTCATAAAGTGTATTTCCTACAAGTTACATAAAATATGATGAAAAAACATGACTGTAAAGGAATTAATTACAAGAACAACAACAAAGGACTTAAGAAACAAAACTTTCAAACAAAAGGAAACTCCTTGGCAGCGAAAAAAATGAATTGGAATAAATGTGGGTTTCGACACTCTTATGTAGGTGTCATAGCCAGCCATAAAATAACACAATATATGTCACAACAGGTGTAAATATATGGGTCATGACAGTGTTATGACCATATGATGACAGGTTATGACAAGTTATGTCAGCTGTCATGACATATTATGATAACATTATGACCATGTCATAAAGTGTTACTGACAATCATGTCAAGTAAAGTGTTACCGAAAACAACACAGATGAACCATCTTGAGCTAGTTATAAATAACTTTGACTGTCACGTACAGAGTTAAAATGCCATGAAGATACGTTTTGCATCATATGTTGCAAAATGTATCATGACAGTTTTTTTTGCTCTGTACATGCACACTTTCTTGGGATTGTATTAACAGTGGACAAATTAACAAAAATACAAAACATATTTTTGAGTGAACTAACCATTTAACTGAGCTTGGACACCAACCTCAGCAATGGCATACCTCACATGTACTTTTGGCTTCTCTATGAGAATGCACTCTCAAGCAGAAACATCACAGCAAGAGCTCCGCTCAACCTAAAGAACAGACAGGTCTGGTAGGAGATGGGTGTAGATCTCTGGGTAGAAGAGCCGCCACTTGGCTTTCAAGGCACTTGCTAATATCGCTTTAAAAAGCCCTCGTCTGTCCACTTCTCCCTCGTCTGTCTCCCGCTCTCTCCAGCATGGCCCCATCTCATATTCACTTCAGCGCATAATAATGTTCTGGTGCAGCTATTTATAGCCACTCACATACAATCTGGTTTACCCTCGCAAACTCCTCTCGGAGTATCCGTCCGGAGGAGAGGAGTGAAAAGTTTAAGAGACTAAAAAGGCGTAGATGGAGAGCAGCCATACTGTGTTTTTCCCCACTGGTGGCTTTGACGATAGCGATTGTCTCCCGTTGGGGAAAATAAGCAGATTAATTCACCCTGGGACAATGAGCAATGCCCTGGTAACCATCTGCATTCAACATTGTTGGCACTGGGTAAGAGCAGAGAGAAGAGAGGAAGCATAAAATGAAAGGAAAGGAGAGAGATAGAGGGAGAGAGAGAAAGCATAAAAGAAAAAGAAAACAAGAAAAAAATCTCCTCGGAAACAGTCAAGAAGACTCACATGTTGTGTATTTCTGTTGAGTTAGCGACTTCCTTTCACATTGCTGAGCATCAGACATGAGTTTCCTTCCACAGCCAGTGAAGTGAAGGTAAGCCCTAGATGTTTCCAGAGCCATTGAAATGACGGTAGGCCCTAGTGACAGTAGGCCCTAGATGCTTCCAGGGCCAGTGAAGTGACGGTACGACCTAGTGACGGTAGGCCCTAGATGCTTCCACAGCCAGTGAAGTGACGGTACAACCTAGTGACGGTAGGCCCTAGATGCTTCCAGATCAAAATGGAATAAAATTGTATTCATCACATGCCTTCAACAGCTTTAGAATAACATTGAAATGCTTAATTACGGGCCCTTCCAAACAATGAAGAGAGAAATAAAATAGAGAAATTACAGAAAAGTAATAACAATGAGTAACGATAGCATGGCTATATACACAGGGTACCAGTACCCTGTGTACAGTAGCAGAGAGAAAAGTCTATGACTTGGGTGGCTGGAGTCTTTGACCATTTTTAGGGCCTTCCTCTGACAAGGAAGCTCCCTGCCTTCTCCAGGAAGGCAGGGAGCATGGCCCCAGTGATGTACTGGGCCTTACACACTATCCTCTGTAGTGCCTTGTTGTCAGATGCCAAGCAGTTGTCATACCAAGCAGTGATGCAGACAAGCAGTGATGCAGCCAGTCAAGATGTGCTTAATGTTGCAGCTGTAGATATTTTTCAGGATCTAAGGGGCCATGCCAAATCTTTCCAGTCTCCTGAGGGGGAAGAGGCATTGTCATTCCCTCTTCACGACTGTGTGGATTGCAATAGAGCTCATGTCATCTGTGGATCTGTTGGGGTGGTATGTGAATTGGTGTGGGTAGAGGGTGTCTGGGATGATGGTGTCGATGTGAGCCAAGACCAGCCTTTAAAGCATTTAATGGCTACAGATGTGAGTTTTACAGGGCAATAGTCATTTGGACAGGTTACCTTGGCATTCTTGGGCACAGGGACTATGGTGGTCTGCTTGAAAAATGTAGGTATTACAGACTGGGTCAGGGAGAGGTTGAAAATGTTAGTGAAGACACTTGCCAGCTGGTCACCGCATGCTCTGAGTACGTGTCCTGGTAATCCGTCTGGCCCTGCGGCCTTGTTAATGTTAACCTGTTTAAAAGTCTTACTCACTTCGGCTACGGAGAGCGTGATCACACAGTCATCCGGAACAGTCATCCGGAACAGCTGGTGCGCTCATGCATGGTTCAGTGTTGCTTGCCTCAAAGCGAGCATAAAAGGCATTTAGCTCGTCTGGTAGGCTCGCCTCACTGGGCAGCTCGCGTCTGGGTTTCCTTTTGTAGTCCGTAATAGTTTTCAAGCCCTGCCACATCCGATGAGCGTCAGAGCCGGTGTAGTAGGATTCAATCTTAATCCTGTATTGACGCTTTGCTTGTTTGATGGTTCGTCTGAGGGCATAGCGGGATTTCTTATAAGCGTCCGGATTAGTGTACCACTCCTTGAAAGTGGCAGCTCTAGCATTTAGCTCAGTGCGGATGTTGCCTGTAATCCATAGCTTCTGGTTGGGATATGTACATACGGTCAGTGTGGGGGGGACGTCGTCGATGCATTTATTGATGAAGCCGATGACTGAGGTGGTATACTCCTCAATTCCATTGGATGAATCCCAGAACATATTCCAGTCTGTGCTAGTAAAACAGTTCTGTAGCGTAGCATCTGCGTCATTTGACCACCTCCGTATTGAACTCTTCACTTGTACTTCCTGTTTTACTTTTTGCTTGTAAGCAGGAATCAGGAGGATAGAATTATGGTCAGATTTGCCAAATGGAGGGTGGGGGAGAGCTTTGTATGCATGTCTGTGTGTGGAGTAAAGGTGGTCTATAGTTTTTTCCCTCTGGTTGCACATGTGACATGCTTGTAGAAATGAGATAAAACAGATTTAAGTTTGTGTGACGCTTTGCATTCAGGCCAAAGAGTTAAATCCTTGAGATGTTTCTACAACTTCATTGGAGTCCACCTGTGGTAAATTCAATTGACTGGACATGATTTGGAAAGGCAAAAGGTCCCACAGTTGACAGTGCATGTCAGAGTGAAAACCAAGCCATGAGGTCAAAGGAAATGTCCGTAGAGCTCCGAGACTCGATTGTGTCGAGGCACAATTCTGGGGATGGGTACCAAAACATTTCTGCAGCATTTAAGGTCCCCAAGAACACAGTGGCCTCCATCATTCTTAAATGGAAGAAGTTTGCAATCACCAAGACGCTTCCTAGAGCTGGCCACCCGGCCAAACTGAGCAATCTGGGGAGAAGGGCCTTGGTCAGGGAGGTGACCAAGAACCTGATGGTCACTCTAACAGAGCTCTAGAGTTCCTCTGTGGAAATGGAAGAATCTTCCAGAAGGACAACCATCTCTGCAGCACTACACCAATCAGGCCTTTATGGGAGAGTGGCCAGACGGAAGCCACTCCTCAGTAAAAGGCACATGACTGCCTACTTGGAGTTTGCCAAAAGGTACCTAAAGACTCTCAGACCATGAGAAACAAGATTCTCTGGTCTGATGAAACCAAGATTGAACTTTGGCCTGAATGCAAAGCATCAGATCTGGAGGAAACCTGCCACCATCCCTACGGTGACGCATGGTGGTGGCAGCATCATGCTGTGGGGATGTTTCTCAGCGGCAGGGACTAGTCAGGATCAAGGAAAAGATGAACGGAGCAAAGTACAGAGAGATCCTTGATGAAAACCTGCTCCAGAGCACTCAGGACCTCAGACTGGGGCGAAGGTTCACCTTCCAACAGGCAACAACCCTAAGCACACAGCCAAGACAATGCAAGTGAGGCTTTGGGACAAGTTTCTGAATGTCCTTGAGTGGCCCAGCCAGAGCCCGGACTTCAGAGCCCGGACTCCAGAGCCCGATTTCACATCTCTGGAGAGACCTGGAAATAGCTGTGCAGCAACGCTCTCCATCCAACCTGACAGAGCTTGAGAGGATCTACAGAGAAGAAATGGGAGAAAATTCCCAAATACAGGTATGCCAAGCTTATAGCATCATACCCAAGAAGACTCGTGGCTGTAATCGCTGCCAAAGGGGCTTCAATAAAGTACTGAGTAAAGGGTCTGAATACTTATGTAAATATATTTAAGTTTTGTATTTTTTATAAATTAGCAAAGATTTTTAAAAACCTGTTTTTAGTGGGTATTGTGTATAGATTGATGAGGGGAAAAAAACAATTTTAGAATAAGTCTGTAATGTAACAAAATGTGAAAAAGTCAAGGGGTCTGAATACTTCTCGAAGGCACTGTACAAACAAACATACATACATACATCCATACATCCATCCATCCATCCATCCATCCATACATAATACATACATACATACATCACCACTTTATTTTAAGAATGTGAAATGTCAGAATAATAGTAGAGAGAATGATTTATTTCAGCTTTTATTTCTTTCATCACATTCCCAGTGGGTCAGAAGTTTACATTGCCTTTAAATTGTTTAACTTGGGTAAAACGTTTTGAGTAGGCTTCCACAAGCTTCCCACAATAAGTTGGGTGAATTTTGGCCCATTCCTCCTGACAGAGCTGGTGTAACTGAATCAGTTTTGTAGGCCTCTTTGCTCGCACACGTTTTTTCAGTTCTGCCCACAAAATGTCACAAAATGTCTATAGGATTGAGGTCAGGGCTTTGTGATGGCCACTCCAATACCTTGATTTTGTTGTCCTTAAGCCATTTTGCCACAACTTTGGAAGTATGCTTGGGGTCATTGTCCATTTGGAAGACCCATTTGCAACCAAGCTTTAACTTCCTGACTGATGTCTTGAGATGTTGCTTCAATATATCCACATCATTTTCCTACCTCATGATGCCATTTATTTTGTGAAGTGCACCAGTCCCTCCTGCAGCAAAGCGTCCCCACAACATGATGCTGCCACCCCCGTGCTTCACGGCTGGAATGGTGTTCTTCGGCTTGCAAGACTCCCCCTTTTTCCTCCAAACATAACAATGGTCTTTATGGCCAAACAGTTCTATTTTTGTTTCATCAGACCAGAGGACATTTCTCCAAAAAGTACAATCTTTGTCCCCATGTGCATTTGCAAACCATAGTCTGACTTTTTTATGGTAGTTTTGGAGCAGTGACTTCTTCCTTGCTGAGAGGCCTTTCCGGTTATGTCGATATAGGACTCATTTTACTGTGGATATAGATACTTTTGTACCTGTTTCCTCCAGCATCTTCACAAGGTCCTTTGCTGTTGTTCTGGGATTGATTTGCACTTTTCGCACCAAAGTACGTTCATCTCTAGGAGACAGAACACGTCTCCTTCCTGAGCGGTATGACGGCTGCGTGGTCCCATGGTGTTTATACTTGCGTACTATTGTTTGTACAGATGAACGTGGTACCTTCAGGCATTTGGAAATTGCTCCCAAGGATGAACCCGACTTGTGGAGGTCTACAATATTTTTTTGATGTCTTGGCTGATTTATTTTGATTTTCCTATGATGTCAAGCAAAGAGGCACTGAGTTTGAAGGTAGACCTTGAAATACATCCACAGGTACACCTCCAATTGACTCAAATGATGTCAATTAGCCTATCAGAAGCTTCTAAAGCCATGACATCGTTTTCTGGAATTTTCCAAGCTGTTTAAAGGCACAGTCAACTTAGTGTATGTAAACTTCTGACCCAATATAATTGTGATACAGTGACTTATGAGTGAAACAATCTGTCTGTAAACAATTGTTGGAAAAATTACTTGTTTCATGCACAAAGTAGATGTCCTAACCGACTTGCCAAAATTATAGTTTGTTAAGAAGAAATTTGTGGAGTGGTTGAAAAACGAGTTTTAATGACTCCAAACTAAGTATATGTAAACTTCCGACTTGAACTGTATATATATATATATATATATATATATATATATATATATATATATACCAAAGGAATAATTTCAACGGTATTGATATACCATCCCATGGCTATTTCCAAATACCCCGGTATACGGTATACCGCCCAAGCCTACTCCTCAATCCCAGTGGATGAATCCCGGGAACATATTCCAGTCTGTGCTAGCGAAACAGTCCTGTATCTTAGCATCCGCTACATCGGACCACTTCCTGTACTTCCTGTTTGAGTTTTTGGTTTGTAAGCAGGAATCAGGAGGATAGAGTTATGGTCAGATTTACCAAAGGGAGGGCTAAAGGGCGAACTTTGTATGTGTCTCTGTCACGTCCTGACCAGTAAGGGGGTTATTTGTTATTGTAGTTTGGTCAGGGCGTGGCAGGGGGTGTTTGTTTTATGTGTTTCAGGGTTTTTGGTTTATTTTCTGTTAGTATATTTCTATGTTTATTCTAGTGTGTCTAATTCTATGTTTAGTTTCTTGGGTTGACCTTCAATTGGAGGCAGCTGTTCCTCGTTGCCTCTAATTGAAGGTCCTATTTAGCAGGGGTGTTTTTCCATTGGTTTTGTGGGTAGTTGTTTCCATTTATTGTCAGTACCTTACAGGACTGTTTTTTCGTCATTTGTTTAGTATAAGTGTTTTTGTTTTTGTTTTCTTCAATAAAAGAAGATGAGCATACATATACCCGCTGCGTTTTGGTCCACTCACTACGACGATTATGACAGTTTCTGTGTGTGGAGTAAAGGTGATCTAGAGTTTTGTCTCCTCTAGCTGTACAGGTGACATGCTGGTAGAAATGAGGTCGAACGGATTTCAGTTTCCCTGCATTTCCCGGCCACTAGGAGCACTGCCTCTGGATGAGCATTTTCTTGCTTGCGTATGGCTCTATACAACTCGTTTAATGTGGTCTTGGTGTCAGCATCAGTTTGTAGTGGTAAATAGACAGCTGTTAAAAATGTAAATAGTATGGTCTACAGTTTATCATGAGGCATTCTAACTCAGGCAGGCAGAACCTCATGACTATTAGAGATTGCCCACCAGCTGTTTTAACAAAGAGACACCCCCCCCCCCATGAGCTTAGCCGAAGCTGACGTTTACTACTGCCAATGCATAGAAAAACAAGTTAGATGTATATTATCCATGCACAAAAAAACACACAGCAGCAGAACTGGTCATGAGCCTGTAAAATGGCAGCTATCCATTCCAGCGCCATTCTCATTTGAATGACCCAGTGAGTGAAGGTAGACCCTAGATGCTTCCAGAGCCAGTGAAGTGACGGTAGGCCCTAGATGCTTCCTTTTCAATGCAAATAAAAACAAAACAAACTTTGCAAGATTGAGTCTGTGATTTTGTTGTAGGCAAAACCAAAGCACAACAGAGTAGGATTCTATTGGGTGGGTAGCCCACGAGCGTCTTTCAATCACCTGCGAGGTGCATGTGTACATGTGTTGATATTCTCTGCTAGTTAGTGAGTTATTAGCCCAGTTATGGATGATAAGTATAGGTCAGAAATGGGTGTTAGTGCTTCCTACAAGAGTACAAAACATGTAGGCTACATTTCAAGCTGTCTTTGAAGCGCCAGTCAGGTAAAAAGCTTGTCTTAATTAAAGGGGCAGTGTTATATTTTGAGACAGGCTTGAATATGCAAATAAGTCAATAGGCAGAGGGGGAGTGTACAGTCGTGGCCAAAAGTTTTGAAAATGACACAAATATTCATTTCCACAAAGTTTGCTGCTTCAGTGTCTAGATATTTTTGTCAGATGTTAATATGGAATACTGAAGTATAATTACAAGCATTTCATAAGTGTCAAAGGCTTTTATTTACACTTACATGAAGTTGATGCAAAGAGTCAATATTTGCAGTGTTGACCCTTCTTTTTCAAGACCTCTGCAATCCGCCCTGGCATGCTGTCAATTAACTTCTGGGCCACATCCTGACTGATGGCAGCCCATTCTTGCATAATCAATGCTTGGAGTTTGTCAGAATTTGTGGGTTTTTGTTTGTCCACCCGCCTCTTGAGGATTGGCCACAAGTTCTCAATGGGATTATGGTCTGGGGAGTTTCCTGGCCATGGACCCAAAATATCGATGTTTTGTTCGCTGAGCCACTTAGGTATCACTTTTGCCTTATGGCAAGGTGCTCCATCATGCTGGAAAAGGCATTGTTCGTCACCAAACTGTTCCTGGATGGTTGGGAAAAGTTGCTCTCGGAGGATGTGTTGGTACCATTCTTTATTCATGGCTGTGTTCTTAGGCAACGTTGTGAGTGAGCCCACTCCCTTGGCTGAGAAGCAACCCCACACATGGTCTCAGGATGCTTTACTGTTGGCATGACACAGGACTGATGGTAGCGCTCACCTTGTCTTCTCCGGACAAGCTTTTTTCCAATGCCCCAAACAATCAGAAAGGGGATTCATCAGAGAAAACAACTTTACCCCAGTAGTCCAATCCCTGTACATTTTTGCAGAATATTTACATTTTAGCCATTTAGCAGACACTCTTATCCAGAGCAACTTACAGCAGTGAATGCATACATTTCATTTTTTTTTTTTGTACTGGCCCCCCGTGGGAATCAAACCCACAACCCTGGCATTGCACACACCATGCTGGCATTTCAAACACCATGCTCTACCAACTGAGCCACATTTGTCCCTGATGTTTTTCCTGGAGAGAAGTAGCTTCTTTGCTGCCCTTCTTGACGCCAGGCCATCCTCCAAAAGTCTTCGCCTCTCTGTGCATGCAGATGCACTCACACCCGTCTGCTGCCATTCCTGAGCAAGCTCTGTACTGGTGGTGCCCCGATCCCGCAGCTGAATCAACTTTAGGAGACAGTCCTGGGGCTTGCTGGACTTTCTTGGGGGCTCTGAAGCCTTCTTCCCAACAACTGAACCGCTCTCCTTGAAGTTCCTGATGATCCAATAAACGGTTGATTTAGGTGCAATCTTATTGGCAGCAATATCCTTCCCTGTGAAGCCCTTTTTGTGCAAAGCAATGATGACGGCACGTGTTTCCTTGCAGGTAACCTTGGTTGACAGAGGAAGAACAATGATTCCAAGCACCACCCTCCTTTTGAAGCTTCCAGTCTGTTATTCGAACTCAATCAGCATGACAGAGTGATCTCTAGCCTTGTCCTCGTCAACACTCACACCTGTGTTAACAAGAGAATCACTGACATGATGTCAGCTGGTCCTTTTGTGGCAGGGCTGAAATGCAGTAGAAATGTTTTTTGGGGATTCAGTTAATTTGCATGGCAAAGAGGGACTTCGCAATTAATTGCAATTCATCTGATCACTCTTCATAACATTCTGGAGTATATGCAAATTGCCATCATACAAACTGAGGCAGCAGACTTTGTGAAAATGAATATTTGTGTCATTCTCAAAACTTTTGGACACAACTGTACATTGTCTAATTCTCTGTATGGTAATAATAAATGTTATTTTGTAAAGTGGTTTCTTGCATCATACAACACAATACAATGCAATTTACATTCCCCTATTTGGCCCATGGTGTTACAGACCAAGTAAAAAAACATTAATTAACGTCAAGCCCTTCACAATCTAAAAACGTTTTTTAAAGTCTCATGCAATGTAGGCCTACATTGAACACCACATATAGACTACTGTAGGCCTTCATTAAACACCACATATTAAACACCTACTGTAGGCCTGAACACCACATATAGACTACTGTAGGCCTGAACACCACATATAGACTACTGTAGGCCTGAACACCACATATAGACTACTGTAGGTCTGCATTAAACACCACATATAGACTACTGTAGGCCTGAACACCACATATAGACTACTGTAGGCCTGAACACCACATATAGACTACTGTAGGCCTGAACACCACATATAGACTACTGTAGGTCTGCATTAAACACCACATATAGACTACTGTAGGCCTGAACACCACATATAGACTACTGTAGGCCTGAACACCACATATAGACTACTGTAGCTCTGAACACCACATATGGACTACTGTAGGCCTGAACACCACATATAGACTACTGTAGCTCTGAACACCACATATAGACTACTGTAGGCCTGAACACCACATATAGACTACTGTAGGTCTGCATTAAACACCACATATAGACTACTGTAGGCCTGAACACCACATATAGACTACTGTAGGCCTGAACACCACATATAGACTACTGTAGCTCTGAACACCACATATGGACTACTGTAGGTCTGCATTAAACACCACATATGGACTACTGTAGGTCTGCATTAAACACCACATATCGACTACTGTAGGCCTGAACACCACATATGGACTACTGTAGGCCTGAACACCACATATAGACTACTGTAGCTCTGAACACCACATATGGACTACTGTAGGTCTGCATTAAACACCACATATGGACTACTGTAGGTCTGCATTAAACACCACATATGGACTACTGTAGGCCTGAACACCACATATAGACTACTGTAGGCCTGAACACCACATATAGACTACTGTAGGCCTGAACACCACATATAGACTACTGTAGCTCTGAACACCACATATAGACTACTGTAGGCCTGAACACCACATATAGACTACTGTAGCTCTGAACACCACATATGGACTACTGTAGGTCTGCATTAAACACCACATATGGACTACTGTAGGTCTGCATTAAACACCACATATGGACTACTGTAGGCCTGAACACCACATATAGACTACTGTAGGCCTGAACACCACATATAGACTACTGTAGGCCTGAACACCACATATAGACTACTGTAGCTCTGAACACCACATATAGACTACTGTAGGCCTGAACACCACATATAGACTACTGTAGGTCTGCATTAAACACCACATATCGACTACTGTAGGCTATATCATAGAAATCAAAAGTTATTTCCATGTGAAAATGTTAAGGGTTTTGCCCCATTGGTTTTGTTGGTAGGCCTACATTACGCTCAAAAAGCCACAATAGCCTATTGGCTACTCTCTAAAACTGTAAGGGTACAGCCTATTGGCTACTCTCTAAAACTGTAAGGGTACAGCCTATTGGCTACTGTCTAAAACTGTAAGGGTACAGCCTATTGGCTACTGTCTAAAACTGTAAGGGTACAGCCTATTGGCTACTGTCTAAAACTGTAAGGGTACAGCCTATTGGCTACTCTCTAAAACTGTAAGGGTACAGCCTATTGGCTACTGTCTAAAACTGTAAGGGTACAGCCTATTGGCTACTCTCTAAAACTGTAAGGGTACAGCCTATTGGCTACTGTCTAAAACTGTAAGGGTACACCCTCAGTAAACGTGTGCTGGAAGGTAAATAAAATTCTCACAACGTTCAAGTTTCCGTTCACAACACCTAACATTTGCTCATTGCCCCCCAAAAGTAGAGGGAATATTGGCCCTAGATGCTTCCAGAGCCAGTGAAGTGACGGTAGGACCTAGTGACGGTAGGCCCTAGTGACGGTAGGACCTAGTGACGGTAGGCCCTAGTGACGGTAGGACCTAGTGACGGTAGGCCCTAGTGACGGTAGGCCCTAGTGACGGTAGGCCCTAGTGACGGTAGGCCCTAGATCCATCAAGTGTTGTTGTCAGCACCTTTCTTACTGTCATTTCCTGAAGAACATGGGAACACTGCAGTGTATGGTGAACTTGCCCCTAGATACTGATTTTGGGTTAGTTTAGCATTTCCTCACCAATGGGTAAAGGATGGGTGGACGGGAAGCTGATCCTAGATCACTTCACCCCAGAGCACAGTGTACAGACCCAGTCCCTTATATAATAAAACAAGTACATAATACTTCCATCTTAAATATTGAAGTCCAGTGGAGAATAATCAGGACAGTATTCGGAGCAGCAGGTAGCCTGGTGGTTAGAGCATTGGATTAGTAACTGAAAGGTTGCAAGTTCAAATCCCTGAGCTGACAAGGTAAAAATCTGTTGTTCTGCCCATGAACAAGGCAGTTAACCCACTGTTCCAAGGCTGTCATCAAAAATAAGAATTTGTTCTTAACTGACTTGCCTAGATAAATAAAGGTAAAAAAATACAATTTCAAGCTCCACATTTTCCATCTGTATAATTCACCCTTGGTTCTATAATAATGACCAGTATGCCTACGTTGTGAATCTAGAGAGTGTTAAATTAGGGGATCTGAAATGCCAGCGCAGGAAAGGGAGGCGGTTTCATTCTTCTCCTCTAACCGCTGTGTGTTAAATACATATATCCACAAAGCAGAAATGGGGTCCTAAGTGTTTTAAATGGCCACCGGGTGCCATCAGAAGGCATTTAGAGTGTAGCATTGTGAAGCTATGTAAAAGGGCAAAGATTATATTAATTCAATCCATTTAGTGATTTCTTTGTCTGAGGAGGGGTTGAAATTGCCCATCAATAGAAATAACATTTTATTGGCATCCATTAGAAATAACCTTTTATTGGGCATCCATTAGAAATAACATTTTATTGGGCATCCATTAGACATAACATTTTATTGGTGATCCATTAGAGATAACATTTTATTGGGCATCCATTAGAAATAACCTTTTATTGGGCATCCATTAGAAATAACATTTTATTGGCATCCACTAGAAATAACCTTTTATTGGGCATCCATTAGAAATAACATTTTATTGGCATCCACTAGAAATAACCTTTTATTGGGCATCCATTAGAAAGCAGGTAAATAAAGATCCCTCGATTTTGTTCATTTGCATCTGAGGTTCATTTGCATCTATTTTGTATTTGAATTCAAATCACCAAGTGGTTTCGTTAGAACGACTAGCTATTTAGATTCCTTTATCATTCTAATCCTTGCAGACAGAATTCATCATTAGTTTGTTAAATAGAAGAATACAAAGCAGTAGAGTATGGTTGAAATTGTACAACTCAACATGGTGCAGGCCATAGAGTAATGTATGATGACATTCTCCCTTCTAGATTGTCTTTGTGTGTTGTGTTCACAGGGATGAGCTTTACTATGAGCTGGACTAGCATGTCCCAAAGAAGTGAAAAGGCATACAGGCTACAGGGCTGTTTCTCTCATCAAGTTGACTATTCTAAATGTAATGCTGTTGATCTCAGGAGGGTCTAAGTGTTACACATGTCTGGTTCTTCTCTAGGTTACTTCCTAGGTTCCTTCATTTGGGCCTGGTTCCTCTCTAGGTCACTTCCTAGGTTCCTTCATTTGGGCCTGTTTCTTCTCTAGGTTACTTCCTATGTTCCTTCATTTGGGCCTGGTTCCTCTCTAGGTTACTTCCTAGGTTCCTTAATTTGGGCCTGGTTCCTCTCTAGGTTACTTCCTAGGTTCCTTAATTTGGGCCTGGTTCCTCTCTAGGTTACTTCCTAGGTTCCTTCATTTGGGCCTGGTTCCTCTCTAGGTTACTTCCTAGGTTCCTTCATTTGGGCCTGGTTCCTCTCTAGGTTTATTCCTGGGTTCCTGCCTCTGGCCACCCCTCTGAGCATGGTTTCTCTCTAGGTTCCTGCCTTTTAGGGAGTTTTCCCTAGCCACTGTGCTTTGCTCTTAACTTCTGGCTCTTTAGGATTTAGGTGAGTACTTTGTAAAAAAACAACTTCTGATGTAAAAAGGTCTTTATAAAATGCATTTAATTGATTGCTTGTATTCCTCAAAATACTCCTCTCTATGTAGTGTAATTCTGTGAATCCTGTTAAGGCAATACTAAGTCCCAATTATCTTCTCGACACTCTTTATTCCATACATTAGGTGAAGTAGGGATCTCTGCAGAACAAGCTGGCGGGATCTCTGCTCCCACCCCAGAACAAGCTGCGCTCAGCGTTTTGTCAGTCCCAGTCATCTCCACACTGGCAATAATTTTAATTGGATCCATCCACGACTCCTACATGTCATGCCTTTAATTTTCCTTCCAAACCCCTGACATATCAGTAGCACTTCTAGCCTTTCATCTCCGTTTTGAGTCCGTGTGCACTACTTCAAAAGTGCACAATTAATATTCCTTCGCTATTTTCCCTTTTGACTTCCCTCGCCTGTCAGAAAAACGAGCATGATTAAAAACAGACAGACTGGAACAGGGAAATATGACTGATAAGTGTGAATCAATAGTCTCGAAAAGTGACTAGGCAACTTAGTGACTTGGCAACATATTGACTTGGCAACACAGTGACTTGGCAACACAGTGACTTGGCAACACAGTGACTTGGCAACACAGTGACTTGGCAACACAGTGACTTGGCAACACAGTTACTTGGCAACACAGTGACTAGGGTCTGGTTTCAATGATGGACACATTTGGCAACTTCGACAAGAAAAAAAAATCTGGGGTGGGTCCTCTTCAGACAGATAACTCTCCCAACAAATCCCAAGGCAGACATGCCAGAACGTCGCGATTCAAACCTTTGCAGTGGTTTTAGTGACGGTAGTTGCACTCATAACCTCTGTGTCCTCCATCTTGCTAGCTACTATTTAGTATTTTATTTAAGCGGATAAAGTAGTGACGTAGGCAGTGAGGTAGAACCTTTGTGCCAAAATAGGTCAGAATTGAAACCAGACCCTAGTCACTGTGTTGCCTAGTCACTGTGTTGCCAAGGGTCGGGTGTTCGAGACTTTATTGTGCATCGGATTCACATTTTGTTCCAAACTAGAACCTGTGCTGAATTAGAACATGTGCTGAATTAGAACCTGTGCTGAATTAGAACATGTGCAAAATTAGAACATGTGCAAAATTAGAACCTGTGCTGAATTAGAACCTGTGCTGAAATAGATCCAGTGCTCAATTAGATCCTGTGCTGAATTAAAACCTGTGCTGAATTAGAACCTGTGCTGAATTAGAACCTGTGCTGTATTAGATCCTGTGCTGTATTAGATACTGTGCTGAATTAAAACCTGTGCTGAATTAGAACCTGTGCTGAATTAGAACCTGTGCTGAATTAGAACCTGTGCTGAATTAGAACCTGTGCTGAATTAGATCCTGTGCTGAATTAGAACCTGAGCTGTATTAGAACCTGTGCTGAATTAGAACCTGTGCCGAATTAGCTGAATTAGAACCTGTGCTGAATTAGATCCTGTGCTGAATTAGAACCTGCGCTGAATTAGATCCTGTGCTGAATTAGAACCTGTGCTGAATTAGAACCTGTGCTGAAATTGATCATGTGCTGAATTAGAACCTGTGCTGTATTAGATCCTGTGCTGTATTAGATACTGTGCTGAATTAAAACCTGTGCTGAATTAGAACCTGTGCTGAATTAGAACCTGTGCTGAATTAGATCCTGTGCTGAATTAGAACCTGTGCTGTAATAGATCCTGTGCTGAATTGAAACCAGTGCTGAATTAGCTGTATTAGAACCGGTGCAGAATTAGAACCGTTGCTGAATTAGAACCTGTGCTGAATTAAAACCTGTGCTGAATTAGAACCTGTGCTGAATTAAAACCTGTGCTGAATTAGAACCTGTGCTGAATTAAAACCTGTGCTGAATTAGAACCTGTTCCATTATTCATCCTCCACCAAACTTTACAAAAGGCACTATGTGTTCTCCTGGCATCCGCCACACCCAGATATGTCCGTTGGACTGCCAGATGGTGAAGCGTGATTAATCACTCCACAGAACACGTTTACACTGTGCCGTTGTCCAATGGCTGCAAGCTTTACACCAGAGAAGGAGGATCAACGACGACTCCGGGGTTCGCAACCACGACGGAAGCCCGAGAGACAGGGGGGGGGGCACATGGAGTGGTCGGCGGAGCTGAGGAGTGAGTCAGAGACCAAAGAGGAATATTGGGAGAGGTTGAGCGAGGAATGGGCGGCGAAAGTTGAGGAGAGTGATGAGAGAGAGCTGTTGGTTTGGCGTAGTATGCACGGCATTCGCCCTGAGGAGCGTGTTAGCCGTCCGAGGCCACCTGAGTCAGCTCCTCGTACTCGTCCTGAGAAGTGTGTTAAAACCTGTTGGGGATAGGGGGCAGCATTGAGAATTTTGGAAAAAATATGTGCCCATTTTTAACTGCCTCCTACACCAACTCAGAAGCTAGAATATGCATATTATTGTTCAGGTTTGGATAGAAAACACCCTAAAGTTTCTAAAACTGTTTGAATGGTGTCTGTGAGTATAACAGAACTCCTATGGCAGGCAAAAATCTGAGAAGGTTTCATGCAGGAAGTGGCTGACAAGGAGTCGTTCTTCTTGCCTCTGTTTATTGAAGAGTAAGGATCTTAGCTGTAACGTGACAATTCCTAGGGCTCCAATAGGCTCTCAGAACCCGGGAAAAACCTGAACGATGACGAGGCAGCCTCAGGCTGAAACACATTATCGCCTTTTCCAAGTGTCCCATTAGGTGACAATAGAATTAGGCGCGTGCGCGATTCGCCCCCGTGGAGTATTTTCATTCGGCTGTTTAGCTTATTGCAGATTCCCGGTCGGAATATTATCGCTTTTCTACGAGATAAATTGCATAAAAATTGATTTTAAACAGCGGTTGACATGCTTCGAAGTACGGTAATGGAATATTTAGATTTTTTTTGTCACGTTCTGCGCCATGCGCACGACCGTGATTTAGCATTCTGATGCTAAATCACGAACGCACGAACAAAACGCCGCTGTTTGGATATAACGATGGATTATTTGGGACCAAACCTACATTTGTTATTGAAGTAGAAGTCCTGGGAGTGCATTCTGACGAAGAACAGGAAAGGTAAGGCCATTTTTCTTATAGGAAATATGATTTTGGTGAAGGCTAATCTTGCCGGGTGTCATCATAGCTAGCCCGTGATGGCTGGGCTATGTACTTAGAATATTGCAAAATGTGCTTCATCCGAAAAGCTATTTTAAAATCGGACATATCGAGTGCATAGAGGAGTAATGTATCTATAATTCTTAAAACAATTGTTATGCTTTTTGTGAACGTTTATCGTGAGTAATTTAGCAAACTGTTAGTAAATTCCCCGGAAGTTTGCGGGGGGTATGCTTTTTCTGAACGTCACATGCTAATGTAAAAAGCAGTTTTTTGATATAAATATGAACTTGATTGAACAGACATGCATGTATTGTATAACATAATGTCATAGGTGTGTCATCTGATGAAGATCATAAAAGGTTAGTGCTGCATTTAGCTGTGGTTTGGGTTTTTGTGACATTATATGCTAGCTTGAAAAATGGGTGTCTGATTATTTCTGGCTGGGCACTCTCCTGACATAATCTAATGTTTTGCTTTCGTTGTAAAGCCTTTTTGAAATCGGACAGTGTGGTTAGATTAACGAGAGTCTTGTCTTTAAATAGCTGTAAAATAGTCATATGTTTGAGAAATTGAAGTAATAGTATTTCAAACGTTTCAAAAATCGCGCCACTGGATTCAAGTGGCTGTTACGTAGGTGGGACGAATTCGTCCCACCTGCACCAGAGAGGTTAAAGTTCCGGTACAATTGATGCCGGCTATACGCACCAGGTCTCCAGTACGCCTTCACAGCCCAGTACATCCTGTGCCCACGGTCCGGAACCTCCAGAGACGGCCCACGGTCCGGAACCTCCAGAGACGGCCCACGGTCCGGAACCTCCAGAGACGGCCCACGGTCCGGAACCTCCTGAGACAGTCAACGGTTCAGGACCTCCAGCTTCAAGGCCAGAATCTTCTTCTGCGTTGGTGCCCAGTCCAGGCACAGGGTCCAGTCCCGCTCCATGGCCGGAGCCTTCCCCTGCACCGATTCCCAGTGTAAGCTCGGCGTCCAGTCCAGCTCCAAGGCCAGAGTCTTCTTCTGCGTTGGTGCCCAGTCCAGGCACAGTGTTCAGCCTGGGTCCATGGCTGGACCCGCAGGATGAGCGGGTTCTTCGGCCCGGACATGAGCCGCCACCAAAGCTGGCGGATCCGTGGGATGAGCAGGTTCTTTGTCCCGCACCAGAGCCGCCTCCGATGCTGGCGGATCTGCTGGATGAGAGGGTTCTTCATCCTGCACCAGAGCCACCACCGATACTAGACACCCTCCCTAACCCTCCCTTTTTGTTTCAGGTTTTGCGGTCACAGTCCGCATCTTTGGGGGGGTACTGTCACGTCCTGACCATAGAAAGCTTTTATTTTAGTCTAGTTTATTATTTCTATGTGGGGTTCTAGGTTTGTTTTTCTATGTTGGTGATTGTGTATGATTCCCAATTAGAGGCAGCTGCTAATCGTGGTCTCTAATTGGGGAACATACTTAAGTAGCATGTTTTCCACCTGTGGGTTATGGGATATTGTATTTTGAGTAAGTGTATGTAGCACCTCTGTAGTCACGGTTTGTTGTTCGTTTATTGTTTATTGTTTTTGTTAAATTTCACTATTAATAAATTATGTGGAACTCAACATTCACTGCGCCTTGGTCCGTTTCTACAAACGAACGTGACAGGTATGGAGGGCTAAATAAAGGGTGTAAATAAGACGGCACAGATCTGACACTCAGACTTTCTAATCAGTTTAGCCTCATATCCCAAGTTTACTTCTCTTAAATCGTTCACCTCCACCTCACTCAGAGGGATACAAGCACACGCATGCACACACACACACACACACACACACACGCACGCACGCACGCACGCACGCACACACACACACACACACACACACATTACATTATTTCCTTCTCTCTATACCAAGATAGAAGATACAGTGAGGGAAAAAAGTATTTGATTTTGTTCGTTTGCCCACTGACAAAGAAATGATCAGTCTATAATTTTAATGGTAGGTTTATTTGAACAGTGAGAGACAGAATAACAACAACAAAAAATCCAGAAAAACACATGTCAAAAATGTTATAAATTGATTTGCATTTTAAGTATTTGACCCCCTCTCAATCAGAAAGATTTCTGGCTCCCAGGTGGCTTTTATACAGGTAACGAGCTGAGATTAGGAGCACACTCTTAATAACCTGTTGGGGCTAGGGGGCAGTATTTGCACGGCCGGATAAAAAATGTACCCGATTTAAACTGGTTACTACTCTTGCCCAGAAACGAGAATATGCATATAATTAGTAGATTTGGATAGAAAACACTCTAAAGTTTCTAAAACTGTTTGAATGGTGTCTGTGAGTATAACAGAACTCATATGGCAGGCCAAAACCTGAGAAGATTGCATACAGGAAGTTCCCTGTCTGACAATTTGTTCTCCTTCTGTGGCATCTCTATCAAAAATACAGCATCTCTGCTGTAACGTGACATTTTCTAAGGCTTCCATTGGCTCTCAGAAGGCGCCAGAAAGTGGAATGACGTCTCTGCAGTCTCTGGGCGAAAAACAGCAGGAGTTTTTGTGAGTGTTCAGGCAGGGAACAATGACACTGGAGTGCGCGCCCACGAGAGGACTCCATGTTTTTCTTTCAATCTTTGAACGAATACAACGTCGCCCGGTTGGAATATTATCGCTATTTTACGAGAAAAATTGCATAAAAATTGATTTTAAACAGCGTTTGACATGCTTCGAAGTACGGTAATGGAATATTTTGAATTTTTTTGTCACGAAATGCGTCACCCTTCAGATAGTTACCTGAACGCACAAACAAAATGGAGGTATTTGGATATAACTATGGATTATCTCGAACAAAAACAACATTTGTTGTTGAAGTAGAAGGCCTGGGAGTGCATTCTGACGAAGAACAGCAAAGGTAATCCAATTTTTCTTATAGTAAATCTGAGTTTGGTGAGGGCCAAACGTGGTGGGTGTCAAATTAGCTAGCCGTGATGGCCGGGCTATCTACTCAGAATATTGCAAATGTGCTTTCGCCGAAAAGCTATTTTAAAATCTGACACCGCGATTGCATAAAGGAGTTCTGTATCTATAATTCTTTAAAAAATTGTTATGTATTTTGTGAACGTTTATCGTGAGTAATTAAGTAAATTCACCGGAAGTTTGCGGTGGGTATGCTAGTTCTGAACATCACATGCTAATGTAAAAAGCTGGTTTTTGATATAAATATGAACTTGATTGAACAAAACATGCATGTATTGTATAACATAATGTCCTAGGAGTGTCATCTGATGAAGATCATCAAAGGTTAGTGCTGCATTTAGCTGTGGTTTTGGTTTTGTGACATATATGTATGCTTTGAAAATGGCTGTGTGATTATTTTTGGCAGGGTACTCTCCTGACATAATCTAATGTTTTGCTTTCGCTGTAAAGCCTTTTTGAAACCGGACAGTGTGGTTAGATTAATGAGAGTCTTGTCTTTAAAATGGTGTAAAATAGCCATATGTTTGAGAAATTGAAGATATAGCATTTATGAGGTATTTGTATTTCGCGCCAAGCGATTCCACTGGCTGTTGACTAGGTGGGACGCAAGCGTGTGACAACAGGTGACAACAGTTGGTGTGATTATTCGCAAATGGAAGAAACACAAAAGAACTGTCAATCTCCCTCGGCCTGGGGCTCCATGCAAGATCTCACCTCGTGGAGTTGCAATGATCATGAGAACAGTGAGGAATCAGCCCAGAACTACACGGGAGGATCTTGTCAATGATCTCAAGGCAGCTGGGACCATAGTCACCAAGAAAACAATTGGTAACACACTACGCCGTGAAGGACTGAAATCCTGCAGCGCCCGCAAGGTCCCCCTGCTCAAGAAAGCACATATACATGCCCGTCTGAAGTTTGCCAATGAACATCTGAATGATTCAGAGGACAACTGGGTGAAAGTGTTGTGGTCAGATGAGACCAAAATGGAGCTCTTTGGCATCAACTCAACTCGCCATGTTTGGAGGAGGAGGAATGCTGCCTATGACCCCAAGAACATCATCCCCACCGTCAAACATGGAGGTAGAAACATTATGTTTTGGGGGTGTTTTTCTGCTAAGGGGACAGGACAACTTCACCGCATCAAAGGGACGATGGACGGGGCCATGTACCGTCAAATCGTGGGTGAGAATCTCCTTCCCTCAGCCAGGGCATTGAAAATGGGTCGTGGATGGGTATTCCAGCATGACAATGACCCAAAACACACGCCCAAGGCAACAAAGGAGTGGCTCAAGAAGAAGCACATTAAGGTCCTGGAGTGGCCTAGCCAGTCTCCAGACCTTAATCCCATAGAAAATCTGTGGAGGGAGCTGAAGCTTCGAGTTGCCAAACGTCAGCCTCGAAACCTTAATGACTTGGAGAAGATATGCAAAGAGGAGTGGGACAAAATCCCTCCTGAGATGTGTGCAAACCTGGTGGCCAACTACAAGAAACGTCTGACCTCTGTGATTGCCAACAAGGGTTTTGCCACCAAGTACTAAGTCATGTTTTGCAGAGGGGTCAAATACTTATTTCCCTCATTAAAATGCAAATCAATTTATAACATTCTTGACATGCGTTTTTCTGGATTTTTTGTTGTTATTCTGTCTCTCACTGTTCAAATAAACCTACCATTAAAATTATAGACTGATCATTTCTTTGTCAGTGGGCAAACGTACAAAATCAGCAGGGGATCAAATACTTTTTTCCCCTCACTGTAGTTTTGATCTGGCCTGTCAGACCATTATTACCTTGGAACAGAGGGAGTGGGATGACATCAATTATAGGCACCATGACAGTTGTCTTGTCTTATTGGCCTTAATAAGGGCTGTTCAACCAAAACAGATCTGTCAGCGCGAGCCAGTCAAAACCAAGAAGAAGAGAACCGGGAGGATGGGGAACCATACACAATCTTTTTCACATTACTTGTTCATTGTTATCCATTTCAAATCAGTTAGTCTATGTCTATGATTCAGAAAAGGTTGTCCCATCTGAGGGTTAACAATAGTTACCTACCTTAGCCTCGTTCGACCATGCTGATCACGCAAGATCACATTCTACTTCTCTAACACAGAAAAAATACAGCTCAGCATGGTAGCAACACAACATGACAACAACATGGTAGTAACACAACATGACAACAACATGGTAGCAACACAACATGACAACAACATGGTAGTAACTCAACATGACAACAACATGGTAGCAACACAACATAACAACATGGTAGAAACACAACATGACAACAACATGGTAGCAACACAACATGACAACAACATGGTAGCAACACAACATGGCAACAACATGGTAGAAACTTAACATGACAACAACATGGTAGAAACTCAACATGACAACAACATGGTAGCAACACAACATGACAACAACATGGTAGCAACACAACATGACAACAACATGTTAGCAACACAACATGGCAACAACATGGTAGAAACTCAACATGACAACAACATGGTAGAAAACTCAACATGACAACAACATGGTAGCAACACAACATGACAACAACATGTTAGCAACACAACATGACAACAACATGGTAGAAACACAACATGACAACAACATGGTAGCAACACAACATGGCAACAACATGGTAGAAACTCAACATGACAACAACATGGTAGAAACTCAACATGACAACAACATGGTAGCAACCCAACATGACAACAACATGGTAGAAACACAACATGACAACAACATGTTAGCAACACAACATGGCAACAACATGGTAGAAACTCAACATGACAACAACATGGTAGAAAACTCAACATGACAACAACATGGTAGCAACACAACATGACAACAACATGTTAGCAACACAACATGACAACAACATGGTAGAAACACAACATGACAACAACATGGTAGCAACTCAACATGACAACAACATGGTAGCAACACAACATGACAACAACATGGTAGCAACACAACATGGCAACAACATGGTAGTAACTCAACATGACAACAACATGGTAGCAACTCAACATGACAACAACATGGTAGCAACACAACATGACAACAACATGGTAGCAACACAACATGACAACAACATGGTAGCAACACAACATGACAACAGCATGGTAGCAACACAACATGACAACAGCATGGTAGCAACACAACATGACAACAACATGTTAGCAACACAACATGGCAACAACATGGTAGAAACTCAACATGACAACAACATGGTAGAAACTCAACATGACAACAACATGGTAGAAACACAACATGACAACAACATGGTAGAAACACAACATGACAACAACATGGTAGCAACACAACATGGCAACAACATGGTAGTAACTCAACATGACAACAACATGGTAGCAACTCAACATGACAACAACATGGTAGCAACACAACATGACAACAACATGGTAGCAACACAACATGACAACAACATGGTAGCAACACAACATGACAACAGCATGGTAGCAACACAACATGACAACAACATGGTAGCAACACAACATGACAACAACATGGTAGCAACACAACATGGCAGCAGCACAAAACATGGTACAAACATTGTTGGGGACAGACAACAGCACAAAAGGCAAGAAGGTAGAGACGACAATACATCACGCAAAGCAGCCACAACTGTCAGTAAGAGTGTCCATGATTGAGTCTTTAATGAAGAGATGGAGATAAAACTGTCCAGTTTGAGTGTTTGTTGCAGCTCGTTCCAGCTGCTAGCTGCAGCGACCTGAACTGAAAAGATGAGCGACCCAGGGATGTGTGAGCTTTGGGGACCTTTAACAGAATGTGACTGGCAGAACGGGTGTTGTATGTGGAGGAGGAGGGCTGCAGTAGGTATCTCAGATAGGGGGGAGTGAGGCTTAAGAGGGTTTTATAAATAAGCATCAACCAGTGGGTCTTGCGACGGGTATACAGAGATGACCAGTTTACAGAGGAGTATAGAGTGCAGTGATAGGTCCTATAAGGAGCACTGGTGTGTTACATACCAGTAACATACCAGTAACTTTGAGACACTGCTTGGACAACAAGATAATATTCCTAAAACTACAATACTACACATATACTACTGAATACATTTGACCAGATAACATTACTGCACATATAGCTTTCAAAGGAGTATCAGCCCTAATATTGAATATGACACCCATTTTAACTTGTCATAATTGTTTATACTTTTTGCCAAGGGGAGAGAAATTGTAGCCCTGTAGAACATTCAAGAAGTCAAGGTGTTCCCTGATGTTCCCTGTACAACGTTACGTGTTCTGAAATCAAAGCTGTATTGGGTTCCGGATCGATCAAACACCCAGTATCTCCCCCCCCACTTGTCCAAATAAGTTTATTTTGGAAAAATGAAAAGGCCCCCTTTATACTCGACAGGCTGGAAGATTGACAAGTAAGATCTGCAGAACTCTTGCATGAACGCACAACAGAGAGAGAGAGAGAGAGAGAAAAAGAGAGAGAAAAAGAGAGAGAAAAAGAGAGAGAAAAAGAGAGAAGGAAAAAGCACACACATACAGCAGGTTGTGACAGGAGAACGCCCACACACCCAAAACCAAGACATGCAGATATAGCTAGAAAACAAAGACATGCAGATATAGCTAGAAAACAAAGACATGCAGATATATCTAGAAAACAAAGACATGCAGATATAGCTAGAAAACAAAGACATGCAGATATAGCTAGAAAACAAAGACATGCAGATATAGCTAGAAAACAAAGACATGCAGATATATCTAGAAAACAAAGACATGCAGATATATCTAGAAAACAAAGACATGCAGATATAGCTAGAAAACAAAGACATGCAGATATAGCTAGAAAACAAAGACATGCAGATATAGCCAGAAAACAAAGACATGCAGATATAGCTAGAAAAAAGGAGTGTGTGAGAGAGATGGAGGGAACAGGTGTGATGAGGGAGGAGGAGAGGGTGAGGAGGGAGAAGGAGAGGGTGAGGAGGGAGGAGGAGAGGGTGAGGAGGGAGAAGGAGAGGGTGAGGAGGGAGGAGGAGAGGGTGAGGAGGGAGAAGGAGAGGGTGAGGAGGGAGGAGGAGAGGGTGAGGAGGGAAGAGGAGAGGGTGAGGAGGGAGGGTGAGAAGGAGAGGGTGAGGAGGGAGGAGGAGAGGGTGAGGAGGGAGGAGGAGAGGGTGTGGAGAGAAGAGATGGAAAACACAGAAAATGATTTGAGCGGGGAGAAAGAAAAAGAAAGACAGAGGGGAGGAAGAAGGCCTTTGTCATCTGCAGAAATCTTTTCTTCTAATCAAATACAACCACCTTCTGCAGAAAACTGAGGAATGACAACTTGCTCTTCTAATCAAATACAACCACCTTCCAATCAAACATAACTCTGGATACCTTGAGTTAGGCAGCACATCTCTCACTAGACGAAGGAATAAGGAATACTAAATATTTTACAGCACTAGTAAATGGCAAAGGCACATACCAACACACACACACACACACACCCTCCTCTCCATTCCAACCTCTACTTACTCTGTAAAACGATAACATGTTCAAAAAGAAAGGAGAAAAACAGAAAACATTTGAGGCAGTGAATGAATGTTCCTCATTCTGCAGCAAACAAACCAAGACTAAGGCCTCTCCCCCAGTGGTAAGGCCCTGGAGGCCTCCTCTATGGCTCCAGGGCCAGACAGGGGTTGTGAGGACAGTCCTGGGCCCCAGGGGAGGGAAACAGGCCTGGGTACGGCTGGACCAGGGCCACCCCTCTCCCTCTGGACCGTCGAACAGCACCATAGGAGGGACAGATTGAGTCAGGAACGCTGGGCAAACATCCCAGTGCTCGCTGGTGACGCAACTCTGCACCAGATGACCACAGAAAGACTGGCAGCGAGTTCTACGACACTGTGTCTAAAGTAACAGAGCAGACGACACGCAATGGTATACAGAGACTTGGAGACAACAAGTGCCAATGATTCAATGTCCACGAGGCAGACATTGAAGTAACGCTGCACAAAATAACCATATAATCAATGGCATAACGCCGTCCCCCTCCTCTCTAAAATAAAAAAACATACAGTACCAGTCAAAAGTTTGGACACACATACTCAATCCAGGGTTTTACTTTATTTTTTACTTTTGTAGAATAATAAGTCCAAACGCATTAAGAAGGAAAGAAATTCCACAAATTAACTTTTAACAAGGCACACCTGTTAATTGAAATGCATTCCAGGTGACTACCTCATGAAGATGGTTGAGAGAATGCCAAGAGTGTGCAAAGCTGTCAGGCAAAGGGTGGCTACTTTGAAGAATCTCAAATATAAAATATATTTTGATTTGTTTAACACTTTTTTGGTTACTACATGATTCCATATGTGTTATTTCATAGTTTTGATGTCTTTACTATTATTCTACAATGTAGAAAATAGTACAAATAAAGAAAAACCCTTGAATGAGTAGGTGTCTCCAAACTATTGACTGGTACTGTATATAGAATGTGTCAGACAGAGAGCCACTCACCAAGTATAGACTACCGACCGCTATCCATGGTGATGAGATTGCGACATGTCTATGCGGCTGCCTATGGAAATAATAGGCTTTCTGTGGTGCCAGGGCATGTAGCCTATAGCTTTGCATTGGCTAATGGATAAATGTTTATTGGTAGGCCTAACAATAATAAAAAATAAGCATACTAAAATCAGCAACCAATAAACATTTTTTTTATATAGAACTGTCCTGTATAGCCTACCTGAAACTGTATGACATGAGCAGTCTTCACGCTGTCACCATCGCACTACACACAATTTAAACTTAGTCTAGAATGATGCCTGTCAAGATATACTGTACCTGTGATAAGATATACTGTACCTGTGATAAGATATACTGTACCTGTGATAAGATATACTGTACCTGTGATAAGATATACTGTACTTGTGATAAGATATACTGTACCTGTGATAAGATATACTGTACCTGTGATAAGATATACTGTACCTGTGATAAGATATACTGTACCTGTGATAAGATATACTGTACCTGTGATAAGGGACTTTTGATATTGCAACCACACAACTCAAATGCCGGTTTACAAATACGAACAAAATCGCTAAAAGTTTTTACTGTATGAGCCCTCAAGAACTGTTGTCCGCTTAAGATAATCAGTTTGCATCTGCCAATTTATTGTCTGTCCAGTATCCAGACGACCTGTTCCCTGAGCTTCCTGTATAGTTCATCTCTTTCCGTAGCCTTCAACACAGCATTCATTCACCGATATCCCTTTACCTTCAATCAGTTCAATTATTTATTTTTCAAGGCCTGAGATACTTTGATCAGTCAGATTCTGGAAGCCCAGTAAATAATTATACTGAAAAAATATACAAACGCAACATGTAAAGTGTTGGTCCCATGTTGAGCTGAAATAAAACATCGCTGAAAATGTCCATACTCAACAAAAAGCTTATTTCTCAAGAAGAAAATCCACAAATTTGTTTACATCCCTGTTAGTGAGCATTTCTCCTTTGCCAAGAAAATCCATCCACCTGAAAGGTGGCATATCAAGAAGCTGATTAAACAGCATGATCATTACACAGGTGCACCTTGTGCTGGGGGCAATAGAATGTGTCATTTTGACACGCAACACAATGCCACAGATGTCTAAAGTTGAGGGAGAGTGCAATTGGCATGCTGACAGACGGAATTTCCACCAGAGCTGTTACCAGAATATTGAATGTTCATTTCTCTACCATAAGCCGCCTCCAATGTTATTTTTGAAAATTTGGCAGTACATCCAACCGGCCTCACAACCACAGACTACGTGTAACCACGCCAGTCCAGGACCTCCACATCCGGCTTCTTCACCTGCAGAATCGTCTGAGACCAGCCACTCGGACAGCTGATGAAACTGTGGGTTTGCGCAACCGAAACATTTCTGCATAAACTGTCAGAAACCGTCTCAGGGAAGTTTATCTGTGTGCTCGTCGTCCTCACCAGGGTCTTCACCTGACTGCAGTTTGGCGTCGTAACCGACTTCAGTGGGCAAATACTCACCTTCGATGGCCACTGGACAAGTGTGCTCTTCACGGATGAATTCCGGTTTCAACTGTACTGGGCAGATGGCAGACAGCGTGTATAACGTTATGTGGGCGAGCACTTTGCTGATGTCAACGTTTTGAACAGAGTGCCCCATGGTGGCGGTGGGGTTATGGTATGAGCAGGCATAAGCTACGGACAATGAACACATTTGCATTTTATTGATGGAAATTTGAATGCACAGAGATACCGTGACGAGATCCTGAGGCCCCTTGTGGTGCCATTTATCTGCCGCCATCACCTCATGTTTCAGCATGATAATGCACGGTACCATGTCGCAAGGATCTGTACACAATTCCTGGAAGCTGAAAATGTCCTAGTTTTTCCATGGCCTGCATACTCACCAGACATGTCACCCATAGAGCATGTTTGGGATGCTCTGGATCGACATGTACAACAACATGTTCCAGTTCCCGCCAATATCCAGCAACTTCACACAGTCAGTGAAGAGGAGTGGGACAACATTCCACAGGCCACAATCAACAGCCTGATCAAATCTATGTGAAGGAGATGTGTCAAACTGCATGAGGCCAATGGTGGTCACACCAGATACTGACTGGTTTTCTGATCCACCCCCCTACTTTTATTTACCAACAGATGCATATCTGTATTCCCAGTCATGTGAAATCCATAGATTAGGGCCTAATGAATGTATTTCAATAGACTGATTTCCTTCAATGAACTTAGCAAAATCGTTGAACTGTTGCATGTTGCGTTTATATTTTTGTTCAGTGTATTTAGCTTCCTAGTACATATGGAAATGAAAAAGGCTTACGAATGTCTTTTTGGAGGGTTGGTGTCAAAATGATTCGTAAATTATATAAAATGAATAGACCGATCCCAACCGTGCGGGGCCATCCGGTGTGCCAGTGCCTATAATGTATATAAAAGAGGAGGTCTGTAGTCAGGGATGGAATTCAAGGATTTTGGGCATTGGCCAGCCGGGCCAGTAGACCACAGGGTACAAAGCTGTGCCCTGTGCGAAATGTAAAAATACAACATTTCACTAGCAGACTGGCTAGTTTGGCACATTTTTTTTACTAGCCCAATCTGAAAAATACAAGTTTTTGCTGCTATGCTTGCAGATGTGCATAATATGCTACGACCCTAATCAAACAGTATTTAATAACTCCAAATAATAAAAACATAGCAAGGATGTTTCAACTTTGTTTCGCACTGTTTGGAGCTGCGGTTGAATGCAGCATTGCTGTGTGGTGCACAACTTTCCCAAAATTCCCAGTTTCTCCAAAAATCCTGTAACCCTGTAATCCAGTAATACCATACCAACACACACACACACACACACCCTCCTCTCCATTCCAACCTCTACTTACTCTGTAAAACGATAACATGTTCAAAAAGAAAGGAGAAAAACAGAAAACATTTGAGGCAGTGAATGAATGTTCCTCATTCTGCAGCAAACAAACCAAGACTAAGGCCTCTCCCCCAGTGGTAAGGCCCTGGAGGCCTCCTCTATGGCTCCAGGGCCAGACAGGGGTTGTGAGGACAGTCCTGGGCCCCAGGGGAGGGAAACAGGCCTGGGTACGGCTGGACCAGGGCCACCCCTCTCCCTCTGGACCGTCGAACAGCACCATAGGAGGGACAGATTGAGTCAGGAACGCTGGGCAAACATCCCAGTGCTCGCTGGTGACGCAACTCTGCACCAGATGACCACAGAAAGACTGGCAGCGAGTTCTACGACACTGTGTCTAAAGTAACAGAGCAGACGACACGCAATGGTATACAGAGACTTGGAGACAACAAGTGCCAATGATTCAATGTCCACGAGGCAGACATTGAAGTAACGCTGCACAAAATAACCATATAATCAATGGCATAACGCCGTCCCCCTCCTCTCTAAAATAAAAAAACATACAGTACCAGTCAAAAGTTTGGACACACATACTCAATCCAGGGTTTTACTTTATTTTTTACTTTTGTAGAATAATAAGTCCAAACGCATTAAGAAGGAAAGAAATTCCACAAATTAACTTTTAACAAGGCACACCTGTTAATTGAAATGCATTCCAGGTGACTACCTCATGAAGATGGTTGAGAGAATGCCAAGAGTGTGCAAAGCTGTCAGGCAAAGGGTGGCTACTTTGAAGAATCTCAAATATAAAATATATTTTGATTTGTTTAACACTTTTTTGGTTACTACATGATTCCATATGTGTTATTTCATAGTTTTGATGTCTTTACTATTATTCTACAATGTAGAAAATAGTACAAATAAAGAAAAACCCTTGAATGAGTAGGTGTCTCCAAACTATTGACTGGTACTGTATATAGAATGTGTCAGACAGAGAGCCACTCACCAAGTATAGACTACCGACCGCTATCCATGGTGATGAGATTGCGACATGTCTATGCGGCTGCCTATGGAAATAATAGGCTTTCTGTGGTGCCAGGGCATGTAGCCTATAGCTTTGCATTGGCTAATGGATAAATGTTTATTGGTAGGCCTAACAATAATAAAAAATAAGCATACTAAAATCAGCAACCAATAAACATTTTTTTTATATAGAACTGTCCTGTATAGCCTACCTGAAACTGTATGACATGAGCAGTCTTCACGCTGTCACCATCGCACTACACACAATTTAAACTTAGTCTAGAATGATGCCTGTCAAGATATACTGTACCTGTGATAAGATATACTGTACCTGTGATAAGATATACTGTACCTGTGATAAGATATACTGTACCTGTGATAAGATATACTGTACTTGTGATAAGATATACTGTACCTGTGATAAGATATACTGTACCTGTGATAAGATATACTGTACCTGTGATAAGATATACTGTACCTGTGATAAGATATACTGTACCTGTGATAAGATATACTGTACCTGTGATAAGATATACTGTACCTGTGATAAGATATACTGTACCTGTGATAAGGGACTTTTGATATTGCAACCACACAACTCAAATGCCGGTTTACAAATACGAACAAAATCGCTAAAAGTTTTTACTGTATGAGCCCTCAAGAACTGTTGTCCGCTTAAGATAATCAGTTTGCATCTGCCAATTTATTGTCTGTCCAGTATCCAGACGACCTGTTCCCTGAGCTTCCTGTATAGTTCATCTCTTTCCATAGCCTTCAACACAGCATTCATTCACCGATATCCCTTTACCTTCAATCAGTTCAATTATTTATTTTTCAAGGCCTGAGATACTTTGATCAGTCAGATTCTGGAAGCCCAGTAAATAATTATACTGAAAAAATATACAAACGCAACATGTAAAGTGTTGGTCCCATGTTGAGCTGAAATAAAACATCGCTGAAAATGTCCATACTCAACAAAAAGCTTATTTCTCAAGAAGAAAATCCACAAATTTGTTTACATCCCTGTTAGTGAGCATTTCTCCTTTGCCAAGAAAATCCATCCACCTGACAGGTGTGGCATATCAAGAAGCTGATTAAACAGCATGATCATTACACAGGTGCACCTTGTGCTGGGGGCAATAGAATGTGTCATTTTGACACGCAACACAATGCCACAGATGTCTAAAGTTGAGGGAGAGTGCAATTGGCATGCTGACAGACGGAATTTCCACCAGAGCTGTTACCAGAATATTGAATGTTCATTTCTCTACCATAAGCCGCCTCCAATGTTATTTTAGAAAATTTGGCAGTACATCCAACCGGCCTCACAACCACAGACTACGTGTAACCACGCCAGTCCAGGACCTCCACATCCGGCTTCTTCACCTGCAGAATCGTCTGAGACCAGCCACTCGGACAGCTGATGAAACTGTGGGTTTGCGCAACCGAAACATTTCTGCATAAACTGTCAGAAACCGTCTCAGGGAAGTTTATCTGTGTCCTCGTCGTCCTCACCAGGGTCTTCACCTGACTGCAGTTTGGCGTCGTAACCGACTTCAGTGGGCAAATACTCACCTTCGATGGCCACTGGACAAGTGTGCTCTTCACGGATGAATTCCGGTTTCAACTGTACTGGGCAGATGGCAGACAGCGTGTATAACGTTATGTGGGCGAGCACTTTGCTGATGTCAACGTTTTGAACAGAGTGCCCCATGGTGGCGGTGGGGTTATGGTATGAGCAGGCATAAGCTACGGACAATGAACACATTTGCATTTTATTGATGGAAATTTGAATGCACAGAGATACCGTGACGAGATCCTGAGGCCCCTTGTGGTGCCATTTATCTGCCGCCATCACCTCATGTTTCAGCATGATAATGCACGGTACCATGTCGCAAGGATCTGTACACAATTCCTGGAAGCTGAAAATGTCCTAGTTTTTCCATGGCCTGCATACTCACCAGACATGTCACCCATAGAGCATGTTTGGGATGCTCTGGATCGACATGTACAACAACATGTTCCAGTTCCCGCCAATATCCAGCAACTTCACACAGTCAGTGAAGAGGAGTGGGACAACATTCCACAGGCCACAATCAACAGCCTGATCAAATCTATGTGAAGGAGATGTGTCAAACTGCATGAGGCCAATGGTGGTCACACCAGATACTGACTGGTTTTCTGATCCACCCCCCTACTTTTATTTACCAACAGATGCATATCTGTATTCCCAGTCATGTGAAATCCATAGATTAGGGCCTAATGAATGTATTTCAATAGACTGATTTCCTTCAATGAACTTAGCAAAATCGTTGAACTGTTGCATGTTGCGTTTATATTTTTGTTCAGTGTATTTAGCTTCCTAGTACATATGGAAATGAAAAAGGCTTACGAATGTCTTTTTGGAGGGTTGGTGTCAAAATGATTCGTAAATTATATAAAATGAATAGACCGATCCCAACCGTGCGGGGCCATCCGGTGTGCCAGTGCCTATAATGTATATAAAAGAGGAGGTCTGTAGTCAGGGATGGAATTCAAGGATTTTGGGCATTGGCCAGCCGGGCCAGTAGACCACAGGGTACAAAGCTGTGCCCTGTGCGAAATGTAAAAATACAAAATTTCACTAGCAGACTGGCTAGTTTGGCACATTTTTTTTACTAGCCCAATCTGAAAAATACAAGTTTTTGCTGCTATGCTTGCAGATGTGCATAATATGCTACGACCCTAATCAAACAGTATTTAATAACTCCAAATAATAAAAACATAGCAAGGATGTTTCAACTTTGTTTCGCACTGTTTGGAGCTGCGGTTGAATGCAGCATTGCTGTGTGGTGCACAACTTTCCCAAAATTCCCAGCTTCTCCAAAAATCCTGTAACCCTGTAATCCAGTAATCCTGTAAACCCGGGATTTTTGGACAACCTGGGAATTTACTGGAATTTTGCAACCCAAGACACACGACACATATTGTCCGACTCAGCCATTTGCTACTATACTTTCACAGTACTTTCATTGTTAAAAGTCAGAGATGATAGAATCCTAACAGACTTCCTCTCGTCTTTGTCCTGCCAAAGTGCAGAGCACGCTAGCTGGGCCAATGACTGCCTGCTCAGTCATCTGTGGTGCCATGCTGCCAGCTGAGACCCAACCAAACAGCCCTTCTGCAGCCAGCTCAGAGCTACATCAACACAGGCACTGAGACAGAATGCACACGCACACATGGGCATGCAAGTGCACACAAAGACACAGACATAAACAAACACACCCACAAGCACACACACACACACACACGCACACACACACACACATTAAAAACACGCACACACACACAAACACATTAAAAACACGCACACACACACATTAAAAACACACACACACACATTAAAAACACGCACACACATACAGGTGAAGTCAGAAGTTTACATACACTTAGGTTGGAGTCATTAAAACTCATTTTTCAACCACTCCACAAATTTCTCGTTAACCAACTATAATTTTGGCAAGTCGGTTAGGACATCTACTTTGTGCATGACACAAGTAATTTTTCCAACCATTGTTTACAGACAAATTATTTCACTTATAAATTACTGTATCACAATTCCAGTGGGTCAGAAGTTTACATACACTAAGTTACACTAAGCAGCCGTCATACCGCTCAGGAAGGGGATGCGTTCTGTCTCCTAGAGATGAATGTACTTTGGTGCGAAAAGTGCAAATCAATTCCAGAACAACAGCAAAGGACCTTGTGAAGATGCTGGAGGAAACAGGTACAAAAGTATCTATATCCACAGTAAAACGAGTCCTAACCTGAAAGGCCGCTCAGCAAGGAAGAAGCCACTGCTCCAAAACCCCCATAAAAAAGCCAGACTACGGTTTGCAACTGCACATGGGAACAAGATCGTACTTTTTGGAGAAATATCATCTGGTCTGATGAAACAAAAATAGAACTGTTTGGCCATAATGACCATTGTTATGTTTGGAGGAAAAAGGGGGAGGCTTGCAAGCCGAAGAACACCATTCCAACCGTGAAGCACGGGGGTGGCAGCATCATGTTGTGGGGGTGCTTTGCTGCAGGAGGAACTGGTGCACTTCACAAAATAGATGGCATCATGAGGTAGGAAAATTATGTGGATATATTGAAGCAACATCTCAACACATCAGTCAGGAAGTTAAAGCTTGGTCACAAATGGGTCTTCCAAATGGACAATGACACCAAGCATACTTCCAAAGTTGTGGCAAACTGGCTTAAGGACAACAAAGTCAAGGTATTGGAAGGGCCATCACAACACCCTGACCTCAATCCTATTGAACATTTTTGGGCAGAACTGAACAGGCATGTGCGGGCAAGGAGGCCTACAAACCTGACTCAGTTACACCAGCTCTGTCAGGAGGAATGGGCCAAAATTCACCCAATTTATTGTGGGAAGCTTGTGGAAGGCTACCCGAAACGTTTGACCCAAGTTAAACAATTTAAAGGCAATGCTACCAAATACTAATTGAGTGTATGTAAACTTCTGACCCACTGGGAATGTGATGAAAGAAATAAAAGCTGAAATAAATCATTCTCTCTACTATTATTCTGACATTCCACATTCTTAAAATAAAGTGGTGATCCTAACTGACCTAAGACCGGGAATTTTTACTAGGATTAAATGTCAAGAATTGTGAAAAACTGAGTTTAAATGTATTTGGCTAAGGTGTATGTAAACTTCCGACTTCAACTGTATGACAACCATAAACACACACTCAACGCTACAAGCACAACTAACTCAAGCACAATACACAGTACTATACACACAGACATAGACAATCATTGTGGTGTTAACAAATATTGAACATGAAGTACTACTGTACTAATGTCAAATGCATCATTTCCATTGATTAAGCAATTTACACTTTGATTACCTCACAAACACTAATTGAAATGGGGCCCCTGAACCAGACTGATCACTAGAAATAGAGCCTGAGCACCTTGCAGGGAGCACACACCAAGAGCAGAGCAGCCCCTGACCTATGCTTAAGAAGAGCCAATGTCATTCATATAAACAAAACAGGTCCTATAATGGAGCCTTGGTGAACCCCTTTTATAATGTTCAAGTGAAGGTCATGAGTTTTTCCAATCTGACCCAAAACGTCCCTGATCTGTGAGACACGGTGTGGACATAATGACATCACTGATCTGTGAGACACGGTGTGGACATAATGACATCACTGATCTGTGGGTCACGGTGTGGACATAATGACATCACTGATCTGTGGGTCACGGTGTGGACATAATGACATCACTGATCTGTGGGACACGTTGTGGACATAATGACATCACTGATCTGTGAGACACGGTGTGGACATAATGACATCACTGATCTGTGAGACACGGTGTGGACATAATGACATCACTGATCTGTGAGACACGGTGTGGACATAATGACATCACTGATCTGTGGGACACGGTGTGGACATAATGACATCACTGATCTGTGAGACACGTTGTGGACATAATGACAACACTGATCTGTGAGACACGGTGTGGACATAATGACATCACTGATCTGTGGGACACGGTGTGGACATAATGACAACACTGATCTGTGGGACACGGTGTGGACATAATGACATCACTGATCTGTGGGACACGGTGTGGACATAATGACAACACTGATCTGTGGGACACGGTGTGGACATAATGACATCACTGATCTGTGAGACACGGTGTGGACATAATGACATCACTGATCTGTGGGACACGGTGTGGACATAATGACAACACTGATCTGTGAGACACGGTGTGGACATAATGACATCACTGATCTGTGGGACACGGTGTGGACATAATGACATCACTGATCTGTGAGACACGGTGTGGACATAATGACAGCAATGTACCATTTTAAGACTGTCACTTTGGTGACATTCTGGTTTTCACACCATCACACCATCTCTCCACTGGGGACAGGAAAACTGAGAATAGCCAGAGAGATGGAGTTAGGGAGTGGAAACAGAGAGAAAGAGGAAGAAAGAGAAAGTGAGTGACACAGAGAGAGAGAGCGAGAGAGAGAGCGAGTGAAAGAGAGAGGCAGAGCGAGAGAGAGCGAGAGAGAGCGAGAGAGAGAGTGCGAGTGAAAGAGAGAGGCAGAGCGAGAGAGAGCGAGAGAGATTGAGAGAGAGATTGAGAGGCAGAGCGAGAGAGATTGAGAGAGAGAGATGAGGTCAGCCAGTTTAAGCCGGTGTCCAAGGCTACAAGACCCCCTTTGTCCACATTTTCTCCAAAGTTAGGTGAAAGGGACACCAGGACTTGTATCAAGCATCTCAGACAGTGGAGGCTCCTCAGAGGAGGAAGGGGAGGACCATCCTGCTCAGTGAAATGTAAAAAAAAATTAAATAGTGAAACACAAAAAACTATACTAAATATATCCATATGTCACCAAATAATGAAATAAAACACACTGTTTTACAAAGAAGGTCTACAGTAGCCTCAACAGCACTCTGTAGAGTGGCACCATGGTGTAACTGGAAGACAGCTAGTTTCTGTCTTCCTCTGGGTACATTGACTTCAATACAAAATCTAGGAGGCTCGCAGGCCTCACTCCCTTCCATAGACTCACACAGTAATTATGACCACTTCCGGAGGATGACCTCCAACCAATCAAAGCTTTTGCAATATGAACTGACATGTTGTCCATCCAATCATAGGATTAGGATCAGAGAATGAACCTAGTGTGTTATATTGGGGTTGTGCCGTAGAGCATTATGGGGGGGTTCTATGTGTTGAGAGGCTTGGTGAGTTGGTAACATTATTGGAGAGAAATTGAAATGTGATTGTTGAGCATTTTTGGGATATTATTCAATTCACATTAGTTTCTTAAAATTACAGTAAACGGACGTGGTAGATTATAAATAGTTTTCTTGGTGTTAGAACTTTATTTTTGTGTCCAGTTAGCAAGACAAATTGAAATAAATTGCACTAACTTCAGTAGCAAGTAGCAGTAGCTAGCTAGCTACCAGCTCGAATGCGTAGATTTCGGCACCAACACTACCGCATATTTTGTTGACTTTTTGTTGAAGAACCCCTTTCATTCTCTGGGGTACACGGAAACGGTGCGAATTAAGACAGAGGGTCGACCTCTGCCTGAGATCAGTTTCATGAAGAAGGATGAAAAGGTGAGGGCGTTCAATACCAACTGGTATCAAAAGTATAGCTGGTTAACAGGGAGCCTTTCATCAAGCCACCTGAATTGCTGGCCTTGCATGCTTTTTGGAAAGTCTTGGGCGAAAGGGGGGTACAGTGACCTGAAGACCATCGATCGTTCAGCTAAACGGCATATAAATGCCCACATCAGATTCAAGCTTCTGGGAAAAAGTCGCATCGATCATGACGAAGGTCTGCGTACTCAAACTGCGCGACACGCGAAAGTTAGAAGAAACAGGGATGTTGTCAACAGCTTATCAACACCACTGCGTTTTTAAGGCCTGAAAGAATTGGTTTTTAGAGGACACGACGAGAGGGAAAGTTCTGCTAACAAGTGCAACTACAAGGAGCTTGCAGTGGTAATTTCACATAACAATGCTTTAATTGCTGAACATAATGGAACTTTCTACTGTCTCTTCTGGGATGTCGAAATCAATTCAGATTTGATTTGATAGTTTCCATCGCATCATCCTGATAGATTGAAGAGAGAAGTTGACGCAGTGCACTTTTTTGGGTAACATTACGCTCAAGTAGGCTTTCCACTTCCCTTTTTGCACTTTCAGTGCAAGAGGCGTCACTGCAGTACCTGTTTTGAATCCAGACTGCATCACATCTGAACCGTGATTGGGAGTCCCATAGGGCGGCGCACAATTGGCCCAGCGTCGCCCGGGTTTGGCCGTCATTTTAAATAAGAATTTGTTCTTAACTGACTTGCCTGGTTAAATAAAGGTTAAATAAATAAATAAATTCCTCCGGTATTTATTTAGCAAAGGTGATAACACATAATCACTCTGGACAGATACAAGCAAAAACTCATGACATAAATGTTGCAGCAGCCTAGACTACACCTAAACATTAGAGCTCTGACATGCTGTATGGGATGAAAACCAGACAATAAGAGCAGCTGTCCAGAATATGTGCGCTGTCCATCTGGTCTGGGTAAAGTAATTGGTAAAATTATGTATTTATAGTCCATTTGCGTGTCAGGAGAAAAAATGTGAATGTGATCAAATTTGGTTTATATTCAAAATTGGGCTTGTTAAGCTGCCTATACGTTTTCAATCCAAAATGATGAACTGGAATTCATCTATCAACATAATAGTGATGACAGATGTGAGTACATTTTGTATAAGGCCTACAGTTGCATAGGTCTGCATGATGCAAACATGCTTAAAACAAGCTCAGCCCTGTGAGTTCTATTGTTTATCAGTTGCTGTCTCTGTGTAGAGGAAATCCTCCTCCTAATCTAGTCTAAATATAATTCATATGAACAAGTATAAGGCTGTTGCAGTTTGACAGGGTTTACATCCCCCCCCAGGGCCGGGAGTTTTTTTTCAGTTTTTTAAAACCATGTGACCTGATTAGGAAACACTGGTACCATCATAGCCCATATAAAACCTTTTGACAACTGATTAATCACTGTCATACCTTATAGGGTCCAGAGTTTTGCTGGTTAGGTGGGGGTAAAAATTCCCCACCACTCTGGGACCTATGGTGCCACCTCTCTGGGACCTATGGTGCCACCGCTCTGGGACCTATGGTGCCACCGCTCTGGGACCTATGGTGCCACCACTCTGGGACCTATGGTGCCACCGCTCTGGGACCTATGGTGCCACCAGTCTGGGACCTATGGTGCCACCAGTCTGGGACCTATGGTGCCACCGCTCTGGGACCTATGGTGCCACCAGTCTGGGACCTATGGTGCCACCTCTCTGGGACCTGTGGTGCCACCTCTCTGGGACCTATGGTGCCACCAGTCTGGGACCTATGGTGCCACCGCTCTGGGACCTATGGTGCCACCAGTCTGGGACCTGTGGTGCCACCGCTCTGGGACCTATGGTGCCACCGCTCTGGGACCTGTGATGCCACCAGTCTGGGACCTGTGGTGCCATGGCTCTGGGACCTATGGTGCCACCAGTCTGGGACCTATGGTGCCACCAGTCTGGGACCTATGGTGCCACCAGTCTGCTTGCAGTTTTCAGTTATCATCAGGTATGTGGATGATCAGGGCTTTACTCAGGAACGTTTCTTGGGATAATTTGATGTGTCAAGTGGGCGAGATGTGCAGTCTGTGTTTGACTTTGTGAATTTTGAGATGTCTGAGTTTAACTTAATGGAAAAACTTGTTGTTCAAACCTACGATGGCACAGCTGTAATGGAATGTATCTGCTATTTCTATTTCCAGCTAAGTCCCCTCCTGTTCCCTGATTAAGAGGTGATGACAGCTCCACTACCATTGTCAACTCTCTCCTGACATGAACTGAAGCCACGTCTCATATGACCGCTCATCCACTGTCACAGTGAATGTTTCCTCTCCATGCACTGTGAGCATCCGACATGGTCCAGGTATCTTGTTTTTCTAAGCCCATAACCATGTGTGTGAGGTGTGTACTTTTGTTTCAAAGTAGATGTGTTTAAGACCACAAAGAAACAATGTGTGTGACCCTGATTTAGCCCACTGCAGTAAAAGGTTAATACATATGGGTACAGCGGTAGGCTCGAGGGTACAGAGGCACTGCCAGGACAGTAACTGGAAGATTCCAATCTCACAGCTGATGGGGGGAAATCTGACTGGAGTGAGCCGCCAATCAGAAGGTTGCTGGCATCAATATATCCGGTGCTACCTACTTCTAGTGTGCCCTTGAGAACGGCATTTAACCCTTGACCTTGCTTCAGGGGTTGTGTGTTGTGACGGGTGGGGCTGGGTACTGTGACAGCAAAATAAACCATTTCCCTTTCTCTGTATAATGGGTAAATAAAGATTCATTGTATTGTGCCACATGGGCTTAAAGGGCGACTGACCTTAAAAACATTTGCATGAAAAACTAGTCAGTGCACTGCATACAGTCTATGGAATCAGGAAAGTCTGGCTGCGAGCTCAGGACTGATTTCTTTACGACTATAACATGTCTACAACTGCATCATCTTCAAGCGGGTCAAACTATCGTAAATAAAGAACAAGCTACACGCTGTTTATCAGTGCCCAATATCACTAGCTAGCTACATTTCAACTCAGTTTATTTTATGAAGCTAGGAAGTAGTAGCAAGCAGGCACATTGATACGCTGGGCCTTAATCAGCTTATCAAGTCACCAGCGAGTGGAGACCTGTGTGCTTCACTGCTGTTAACTTTCTCACTATCTATTACCAGGGTGTGTCTGTCACTGAATCATCTTACTAAACACGGGGCCGCACAAGAGGCTTGCTGATGGGTTCTGGAATATTGACAAATTGCAGTTGGGATACAAGTGAGCTCTGATCACCTCAATTCTCATTTCACCCCTAAAAAAGTGTATGACTCGAGTGATTGGCACAATCAAACACATTGTGATTGACACAATGCGACCAGCTGACAGAGCACGACCAGCTGACAGAGGGAGACCAGCAGATAGAGGGCGACCAGCTGACAGAAGGAGACCAGCTGATATCGGGCGACCAGCAGATAGAGGGCGACCAGCTGATAGAGGGCGACCAGCTGACAGAGGGCGACCAGCTGATATCGGGCGACCAGCTGATAGAGGGAGACCAGCTGATAGAGGGAGACCAGCTGACAGAGGGCGACCAGCTGACAGAGGGCGACCAGCTGATAGAGGGCGACCAGCTGACAGAGGGCGACCAGCTGATAGAGGGAGACCAGCTGACAGAGGGCGACCAGCTGACAGAGGGCGACCAGCTGATAGAGGGAGACCAGCTGACAGAGGGCGACCAGCTGACAGAGGGCGACCAGCTGATAGAGGGCGACCAGCTGACAGAGGGCGACCAGCTGATAGAGGGAGACCAGCTGATAGAGGGCGACCAGCTGACAGAGCGCAACCAGCTGACAGAGGGCGACCAGCAGATAGAGGGCGACCAGCTAATAGAGGGCGACCAGCTGACAGAGCGCGACCAGCTGACAGAGCGCAACCAGCTGACAGAGGGCGACCAGCTGATAGAGGGAGACCAGCTGACAGAAGGAGACCAGCTGACAGAGGGCGACCAGCTGACAGAGGGCGACCAGCTGACAGAGGGCGACCAGCTGATAGAGCGCAACCAGCTAATAGAGGGCGACCAGCTGACAGAGCGCGACCAGCTGACAGAAGGAGACCAGCTGACAGAGGGCGACCAGCAGATAGAGGGCGACCAGCTAATAGAGGGCGACCAGCTGACAGAGCGCGACCAGCTGACAGAGCGCAACCAGCTGACAGAGGGCGACCAGCAGATAGAGGGCGACCAGCTGACAGAGGGCGACCAGCTGATAGAGGGCGACCAGCACAGTTGCTTATCTCATGTTAGTGGGCACTGGGAAAGTGGACTGATCCTAATCCATACCCTACAGTAAGACCAACTCACTTACAAAGCTCAGTTTAGGACGAGACTGACTTTATGAACATGACGGCCATTTTGACATTAGAATTGATGTTTCTGACTCATCGATGCCACATACAACCAACTTCTCTGGTTTTAAACGGCCTAAGGGGCAGTTGACCTTTATCACTGTTGTACTTGGGTTGCCTGCCTTTACTATCAGAGAGGGAGGAAGGGAGATCACGGCTGAGTCTCTCTAGCGGCCACAGCACCTCTGTTACCTGATCTGTGAATGAAGTGCAAATATAATTAGCCTCCTGGCTCAGCACATAGGAACGGGGAGGGAGAGAGAGAGAGAAAAAAAGAAAGAGGGAGAGGGAGAGAGAAAGAGAGAGAGGGAGAGAGAGATAGAGAGCAGGAGGAGGGGTATGTGCAGGCTGCCCGGGCACCCCTGGGGCAACGGCGACCAGATGCACCGCGCTTCACAATGCAGCTAAAAATACAATGTTAACAGAAGAGATTAATTAAAATGAACATGGTTCAGTCTCTCTCTCTCGCTCTCGCTCTCTCTCTCGCTCTCTCTCTCTCTCTCTCTCTCTATCGCTCTGAAAACATTCTCTCACATACTGTTCAATCTCTTTCTTCCTTTTCCCCCGTCACTTATCTGTCTCTTTCTCTAGCGCTCTCTCTCTCTCTCTCTTCTCCTCGCCCTCCCTTTGTCAGCATAGTGACTGGCTAGAGCCCTCGTCTGGATATCGAGCACTAGACAATAGACCCTACAACCAGTCAGCCTTCCTATCTACATCAATCATATCTCACCTCATCATATCTAGTGTGTGTTAAGATACTGGGTAACATCTAACATCGCTGTACTTGCTAGAGTAAACACACAGCCACATATCTCCAGGGCCATGGCTGCTTAGAAAGGTTTTCAACAAAATAATTAACAAAAAAAATGACTACAAAATGTACAAATAAATAAATTGAATGATTTGATAACCACCTTCAAATCCCTTTTTATTTCCAGGGGGCCTGTGATTTGCAACACTTCAGGTCCTGGCACCGGGGCCCCATGGAGGCGGAGAGACACACTCCACGTTGACATAGTTTGCTCCTTTAATCACTCTCTCATGGAACCCCCGAGCCACAGGTCTATAACATGAAACACACACACACACACACACACACACACACACACACACACACACACACACACACACACACACACACACACACACACACACACACACACACACACACACACACACACACAGGGCTTTCCTCCTCCTAACTGAGTCGGTAGAAACACAAATAGAAACACAAAAATATGTTTGATTGTAATTCATTTGCCTTGCGCATCGCTTCCTACATCCTAGTGGGGGGGGGGGGGGGGTGATCCATACAGAACGCCTTGGGGACCCCCGATGGAGTCTCGTTCTGCTCCAAATCCCCAAAACAAACTGTCACGCTCGGCGTTCTCTCTTGCTGTGTCAGACAAACACCCAGAGACAGACAGAGACACCCAGAGACAGACAGAGACACCCAGAGACTGACAGAGACACCCAGAGACTGACAGAGACACCCAGAGACAGACAGAGACACCCAGAGACTGACAGAGACACACACCCAGAGACAGACAGAGACACACACCCAGAGACAGACAGAGACACCCAGAGACTGACAGAGACAGACAGAGAGACACACCCAGAGACAGACAGAGACACCCAGAGACTGACAGAGACACCCAGAGACTGACAGAGACACCCAGAGACTGACAGAGACACACCCAGAGACAGACAGAGACACCCAGAGACTGACAGAGACACACCCAGAGACAGACAGAGAAACAGACACAGACAGAGAGACACAACCAGAGACAGATAGAAAGACACACCCAGAGACAGACAGAGAGACACAGACAGAGAGACAGACAGAGACACACCCAGAGACAGACAGACAGAGACACACACACCCAGAGACAGACAGACAGAGACACACACACCCAGAGACAGACAGACAGAGACACACACCCAGAGACAGACAGACAGACAGAGACACACACCCAGAGACAGACAGACAGACAGACAGACAGACAGACCCAGAGACAGACAGAGACAGACAGAGAGACATACCCAGAGACAGACAGAGAGACATACCCAGAGACAGACAGAGAGACATGCCCAGAGACAGACAGAGACACACCCAGAGACAGACAGAGACACACCCAGAGACAGACAGAGACAGACAGAGAGACATACCCAGAGACAGATAGAGACACACCCAGAGACAGACAGAGACACACCCAGAGACAGACAGAGACAGACAGAGAGACAGACAGAGACAGACAGAGAGAGAGACAGAGACAGACAGAGAGAGAGACACACCCAGAGACAGACAGAGACACACCCAGAGACAGACAGAGACACACCCAGAGACAGACAGAGACACACCCAGAGACAGACAGAGACACACCCAGAGACAGACAGAGACAGACAGAGAGACAGACAGAGACACACCCAGAGACAGACAGAGACAGACAGAGAGACAGACAGAGAGACACACCCAGAGACAGACAGAGACACACCCAGAGACAGACAGAGACACACCCAGAGACAGACAGAGAGACAGACAGAGACAGACAGAGAGACAGACAGAGAGACAGTGTTACAGGGCTGCAGTACGTCTAACACTGTTTCAGACATGTTTCTTTGGTCAGGGAGTAGGAGCTACATAGAGGATTAGTTTCAGCAACACAGTGTGTTAGATTGAGGCCTTTCACTCTGAGTCGAGGTTGACCCCTGTTTTACGGCCCATGAGGCACACGTTGAGATGTACTGCATCAGAACGATCTCTCCCACTACATTACAGAGGAACATCATGACACACACACACGTGTGCACACAAACACTCACAATCGCACACAAATGTGTGTCTACATACACACGGACACACACACACATTCCAAAAATCGCCCTGGAGCCTTCAAACAATCCTCAGGGCCCAGTCCAAATGGACTGTTGGGAGTTATCAGGTATCCTTGGTAATGAATGCCGGTCCACTTCCCTTCAGGCCATTCCTTTAGCGTGTGTGCATCTGTGAACCTGTGCTTCCTCTGGTGAATACTGATCAGCCATGAAGCCAAACAAGGCCCTGTTACATCAGGGCTCATCAACCACAGTTGAAGTGGGAAGTTTACATACATCTTAGCCAAATACATTTAAACTCAGTTTTTCACAATTCCTGACATTTAATCCTAGTAAAAATGTCCTGTTTTAGGACAGTTAGGATCACCACTTTATTTTAAGAATGTGAAATGTCAGAATAATAGTAGAGAGAATGATTTATTTCAGCTTTTATTTCTTTCATCACATTCCCAGTGGGTCAGAAGTTTACATGTACTCAATTAGTATTTGGTAGCATTGCCTTTAAATTGTTTAACGTGGGTAAAACGTTTCGGGTAGCCTTCCACAAGCTTCCCACAATAAGTTGGGTGAATTTTGGTCCATTCCTCCTGACAGAGCTGGTGTAACTGAGTCAGGTTTGTAGGCCTCCTTGCTCGCACACACTTTTTCAGTTCTGCCCACACATTTTCTATGGGACTGAGGTCAAGGCTTTGTAATGGCCACTCCAATACCTTGACTTTGTTGTCCTTAAGCCATTTTGATACAACTTTGGAAGTATGCTTGGGGTCATTGTCCATTTGGAAGACTCATTTTTCTGAGTTCTTGGCTGATTTCTATAGATTTTTTTCATGATGTCAAGCAAAGAGGCACTGAGTTTGAAGGTAGGCCTTGAAATACATCCACAGGTACACCTCCAATTGACTCAAATGATGTCAATTACCCTATCAGAAGCTTCTAAAGCTATGACATCCTTTTCTGGAATTTTCCAAGCTGTTTAAAGGCACAGTCAAATTAGTGTAAACTTCTGACCCACTGGAATTGAGATACAGTAAATTATAAGTGAAATAATCTGTCTGTAAACAATTGTTAGAAATATTACTTGTGTCATGCACAAAGTAGATGTCCTAACCGACTTGCCAAAACTATAGTTTGTTAACAAGAAATTTGTGGAGTGGTTGGAAAACCAGTTTTAATGACTCCAACCTAAGTGTATGTAAACTTCTGACTTCACCTGTATGTAAACAGACCATAAATGTCTCAATTTGTGTTTTCTTGGAAAGCTGTGATTGCTATTATATGATACAATATCAGTACTTGTTGCATTTACAAGTCCTATCGTCAACTGAGGTCAGCCAGTGTCTGGCTGTGGATTCACTGCATTGTCTGAATGGAATGTTGGCATATTGCCAGTTAATTTGAAAAATGATGTAATCCTTTCTCTTAAACTGTCTTGCTACTGTAGATAGCGAACAAACATACAGTGCAGATAGATTCTTCAATATCTTATCACAGAACTTGCAAACCATGGTTGACCAACTCCCTAACCAAAATGGCTGACGTTTATACCATCATGACAATTCTAGTATTATAATTCCTAATTCAGGAACCTGGATCCAGATGCTTTGCCTGGGTTCCACACCATGTTCCACACCAGGTGTAGGTTTAGTTTGGCTTTGTTGAATGTGGCCGTTTTAAAATGTTTTTAAAATGTGACGGAGCAGGAATATTGTGGATGTTTTAAAACATGACGGAGCAGGAATATTGTGGATGTTTTAAAACATGACGGAGAAGGAATATTGTGGATGTTTTAAAACATGACGGAGCAGGAATATTGTGGATGTTTTAAAACATGACGGAGCAGGAATATTGTGGCCGTTTTAAAATGTGACAGAGCAGGAATATTGTGGCCGTTTTAAAACTGAATCAGAGAGGTGCAGGTGACTTCCTTAATCGACATCCACGTCTTCGGCGCCCGGGGAACAGTGGGTTAACTGCCTTGCTCAGGGGGCAGAACGACTCATTTTTACCTTGTCAGCTCAAGGATTCGATCCAGCAACCTTCCGGTTACTGGCCCAACGCTCTAACAACTTTTGTGGTCCTCAGCATGCTTCTGCTTTTCCAGAGTGCATGACCTGGGGTATGTGTGTTTCTAAGCACCATTCTGTCTCAAATTTGTGAGCTCAGCACCCCTATACAGGTAGTCTCTCACCCAATGATTTCGCCGGTGTGCCCACACAAGCAGATACACAGAAACACAATAATAGCAACAAACTTGACTTTTCTACTGTGTCTGTTTGTCTGAATGCCCGTCTGTCTGCCCCTCTGTCTGCCCCTCTGTCTGTCTGCCCCTCTGTCTGTCTGTCTGTCTGTCTGTCTGTCTGTCTGTCTGTCTGTCCGTCTGTCTGTGAGTGTCTTTTTGTCCGTCCGTCTGTCCATCTGTCTCCGTCTGTGTGTCTGAGTCAGGTGGGAGTATAAACCCTACAGAGCTTCACCTTGGTAAGAGGAGTATTAAGTCTCACTTTCATACTGTCCTCAGGGCTAGAGGGCAGTTGCCAGATTCGGATCCCCCCTCCAGTGTCTGTGGCCCCTCCAAACAGAGGTAGGAAAACAACCCAGTACCCTCCTACAGCAGGGGGACAAGAGTGGGGGCATGGAGGGAGCGGGGACAGGGAGAGAGGGGAAACTTCTCTCTCTGACTCTTCTTGCTAAGCCACTCAGAGTGCAAGGAGATGTGTTGCTGATACTGTCCTGCTTCCCTCCTCTTTCTTTCTCTCTCCCTTCCTCCCCCATCTCTCTCTCGCTCTCTCCCTGAAAAGAGCTCTCTCCCTGCCTGTAAATCCTTTAATCCGAGCACAGGTTGAGAGACGGAGAGGCCACCTTGGAACCTTCGCTCAGCGGGCACAGGGAGCAAGGGAGCAAGGGAGAAAGGGAGAAAGAAAGGGAGAAAGAAAGAAAGAAAGAAAGAAAGAAAGAAAGAAAGAGAGAAAGAAAGAAAGAGAGAGAGAGAGAAAGAGAGAGGGGGAGAGGGGAGAGAGATGCAGAAAGGGAAAGTGAAGGGGAGGAAGAAACCCTCTGACTCTTCTCATCTCCTCCAAAGAGCTCAGCTTCAAGAGCCTCTCTCTATCCCTCTCTTTCTCCCACTGCTACTCCGTCTTATCAATCGTAGAGGGTTGTTCCAAAAGCACTGAAACATTTCCAAGTCTTTCCCCCAGTGTTCTACGAAAGCATACAGCCTCTTGTCTGCCAATATCCAGGCATGGCAGCAGGGCTAACCTCTCTACTCTCTCTATTTCTACAGCTTCGGTAAACACTATGGTTGACACCAAAGGGCCCAAGGTAGTGCACTATATAGGGAATAGGGTGGCATTTGGGAAGCACGCTTACAGGTACAGCAACTCCACCACCATCTCTCTCCATCACCATTCAATGCCTCCATCCCACATACCAGCAAATACTGTGGTGGGAGATAGAGAGAGAAAGCGAAGGAACGAATTGGCAAATTTAGGGCGGGAGAGACAGAGGGATAGAAAATGTCCTCTCGTCGGCAGGCAGGCCTGCCAGGACAGATTATCCCACTCCGTCGTTGTTTGCACATTTGCATGGAGGCAAATTAAAGACACTGCAGTACTGGGGGCTAAATGGAGAGGTACAGATCTAGGATCAGTTTCCTCTCCCCCAATCTAAACCTTAACCATTAGTGGGGGAGATGCAAAACTGACCCAAGATCAGTGTTTAGAGGAAACTTCCCCGGGCCAGGTACTGAGAGGGATAGAGAGATGGAGGGAGAGGACAATGCATTCTGCTACACACATGCTGTATACTTTACACACACAGACAAAATAATCCAATGTGATTTCATTGACCGATTGTCTTTGAGTTCATCAATATTGTCATATTATCCTGTACAGCAACCAATACCTCTGTATATCAGGGATGGTGAAATAGATTCAGCCGCTTGATGATTTGTTTCTGGAGCGGATGGTCAGGGGGCCGGAACATAATTACAAATCATTTGTAGACTGCAAATTGACTGTAAGAAGCAAAAACAAATAGAATATTTGACTACTTTAACTGAGACAAAATAGGTCACTGCGTTACTTCAGGTAGTTGATGCAAACTAGCAACTTGTTGCCAAGTCACCGTGGTGCCTAGTCACCGTTTTGCCAAGTCACCGTGTTGCCAAGTCACCGTGTTGCCTAGTCACCGTGTTGCCAAGTCACCGTGTTGCCAAGTCACCGTGTTGCCTAGTCACCGTGTTGCCAAGTCACCGTGTTGCCAAGTCACCGTGTTGCCTAGTCACCGTGTTGCCAAGTCACCGTGTTGCCAAGTCACCGTGTTGCCTAGTCACCGTGTTGCCAAGTCACCGTGTTGCCTAGTCACCGTGTTGCCAAGTCACCGTGTTGCCAAGTCACCGTGTTGCCTAGTCACCGTGTTGCCAAGTCACCGTGTTGCCTAGTCACCGTGTTGCCAAGTCACCGTGTTGCCAAGTCACGGTGTTACCAAGTCACCGTGTTGCCTAGTCACCGTGTTGCCTAGTCACCGTGTTGCCTAGTCACTGTGTTGCCAAGGGTGGGGTTTTGGAGACTATTCTCTGTAAGCAACTGGAGTGTTGCTGTGTTGACATCAGAAAACCAGTGCTGTGTGTGTGTGTGTGTGTGTGTGTGTGTGTGTGTGTGTGTGTGTGTGTGTGTGTGTGTGTGTGTAATCCCTCTGATTACCCTTCAGGCTATTTGGGGGGTTAAGCCATGAACAAGCTATTTCTGACAATTACACAGCCGTGGGCACCTCAACTCTGTCTCTCTCAAACGCACACACACAGTGAGAGAGAGAGAGAGAGAGAGCACGAAAGAAAGACACACACACTGAAACACGCAAAGCCATTCCTCTGAGAGGAAGAATGAGTCCAGCTGCTTGTCACTCTGTTCCTCTTAAAAGTGTTGTGTTTTCACACACACACATCCCTATGTGGTCAACCTCTCTAACCTTGGTCCACGGAGTCTGGTGCTGTTTGGAGGCTCAGGTTGTATTGGATCTAGTCTATACTGTCAGGAAAGGAAGGTCAAAATGTCTCCACACCATTTGAGTTTAATGATGCTGTTCATCCAGAAATGTTAGTAGACAACTTGGTAAGACATAGTTGGTCCATGCGGATTCTGCTTACTGTATGTGTAGGGTGAAGTTGCCCATAGATGCTGAACTTGGGTCAGTTTTGCATTTCCTCCACTAATGGTTAAGGTTAGGATTGGGGAAGAGAAAGCTGATCCTAGATCTGTAGCTAGTATGTATTATACACCCGGTGGCCAAACAAAACCATTTCCAGTGAATTGTCCTGCTGTGGTTAAGAGTATGCACTAAGCTGGCTGACAGCTGACGAGTCGCCCGCCGAATCCCCGCAGACGCCCTCTGATGCATTACTGCCATTACACAGCAGCCCTCTACAGCTGTTACCACTGTGCCCAGGCCCGGTGACGGCACGGCAACACTGTCGTTCCTCTGACACCTCGGGTAGAACATGTTAATCACCAGCAAGGCTGGGGAGGGTGGCGGCACGACAACATAAAGCATTAACTAGACTTGAAGAGAGGGTGTGCTGAGGGTTAGGGGGCAGGGCAGGTGGGGAGGTAGTGGAGAGAGGGTGTGCTGAGGGTTAGGGGGAGGGCAGGTGGGGAGGTAGTGAAGAGAGGGTGTGCTGAGGGTTAGGGGGCAGGGCAGGTGGGGAGGTAGTGAAGAGAGGGTGTACTGAGGGTTAGGGGGAGGGCAGGTGGGGAGGTAGTGGAGAGAGGGTGTGCTGAGGGTTAGGGGGAGGGCAGGTGGGGAGGTAGTGGAGAGAGGGTGTGCTGAGGGTTAGGGGGCAGGGCAGGTGGGGAGGTAGTGGAGAGAGGGTGTGCTGAGGGTTAGGGGGCAGGGCAGGTGGGGAGGTAGTGAAGAGAGGGTGTGCTGAGGGTTAGGGGGCAGGGCAGGTGGGGAGGTAGTGAAGAGGGTGTGCTGAGGGTTAGGGGGCAGGGCAGGTGGGGAGGTAATGAAGAGAGGGTGTGCTGAGGGTTAGGGGGCAGGGCAGGTGGGGAGGTAGTGAAGAGAGGGTGTGCTGAGGGTTAGGGGCAGGGCAGGTGGGGAGGTAGTGAAGAGGGTGTGCTGAGGGTTAGGGGCAGGGCAGGTGGGGAGGTAGTGAAGAGGGTGTGCTGAGGGTTAGGGGCAGGGCAGGTGGGGAGGTAATGAAGAGAGGGTGTGCTGAGGGTTAGGGGGCAGGGCAGGTGGGGAGGTAGTGAAGAGGGTGTGCTGAGGGTTAGGGGCAGGGCAGGTGGGGAGGTAGTGAAGAGAGGGTGTGCTGAGGGTTAGGGGCAGGGCAGGTGGGGAGGTAGTGAAGAGAGGGTGTGCTGAGGGTTAGGGGCAGGGCAGGTGGGGAGGTAGTGAAGAGGGTGTGCTGAGGGTTAGGGGCAGGGCAGGTGGGGAGGTAGTGAAGAGGGTGTGCTGAGGGTTAGGGGCAGGGCAGGTGGGGAGGTAGTGAAGAGAGGGTGTGCTGAGGGTTAGGGGGCAGGGCAGGTGGGGAGGTAGTGAAGAGAGGGTGTGCTGAGGGTTAGGGGCAGGGCAGGTGGGGAGGTAGTGAAGAGAGGGTGTGCTGAGGGTTAGGGGCAGGGCAGGTGGGGAGGTAGTGAAGAGAGGGTGTGCTGAGGGTTAGGGGGCAGGGCAGGTGGGGAGGTAATGAAGAGAGGGTGTGCTGAGGGTTAGGGGGCAGGGCAGGTGGGGAGGTAGTGAAGGGAGGGAGGGAGGGCCCCTCTCTTTATCTTCCTCTGTCCTCTGCCTCTCCCTGTCTCCCTCTCACTCTCTCGCCCTCCCTCTCTACCCCTCACTCTCTCAACCCTCTCCCTTAACAGGGGGCTCTGTCTTTCTGCTAGGGTCTGCAGGTCTCAGAGGTCTCTCTAACAGGGGCTCTTTCTGCTGGGGTCTGCAGTTCTGAGGTCTCTCTAACAGGGGGTCTTTCTGCTTTGGTCTGCAGGTCTCAGAGGTCTCTCTAACAGGGGGTCTTTCTGCTGGGGTCTGCAGGTCTCAGAGGTCTCTCTAACAGGGGGTCTTTCTGCTGGGGTCTGCAGTTCTGAGGTCTCTCTAACAGGGGGTCTTTCTGCTGGGGTCTGCAGTTCTGAGGTCTCTCTAACAGGGGGTCTTTCTGCTGGGGTCTGCAGTTCTCAGAGGTCTCTCTAACAGGGGGTCTTTCTTTCTGCTGGGGTCTGCAGGTCTCAGAGGTCTCTCTAACAGGGGGTCTTTCTTTCTGCAGGGGTCTGCAGGTCTCAGCAGTTGTAGAAAGAGCACACTTTAATCCTTTAAAGATCCAACAACAAGAACGAGGCCTACCGGATCGATGCACCAAGCCCTTTCTCAGCCCACGTACACTGATGATCTCAGAGCAGTGGCTGGTTCAAAAGAGGTCCTCCGTCCATCCACACTCATATGCAAACACAAACACTGGGAAGAAAGAAAGAAAGAAAGAAAGAAAGAAAGAAAGAAAGAGAGAGAGAGAGAGAGAGAGAGAGAGGCTATCCCAGTGCAAACGGATATCCCGGGAGAGCAATAATGAAATCATCACTCCGTTTCTCTGATACAACCCTTAATTACCTCTCAGAGGAAAATCTAATGGGTAAACAGCACTTAAACAGCATGCTGGGGGGGGCTGGGAGAAAGCGCTAAAGCATACGGTACCCTCGCTCTCTCTCTCCCTCTCCCATCACTGTAAAACACCACAGAGAAAGGTAGTGAGTGTTCAGATGATGGCGGGTCCTTATCTGGGCCAAGCAGACTCTGCTATCTCCATGCCCTCGAGGCAGTAGACGAACACCGTTAACTTCTTCAACCCGCCGCCCGCCCAATGCTGACAGACACAGGTGAGCGACAGACGCCATTACCAAAGGGAGAAGTAGTCTGCCCGCGGCGGAATACCATTAGCGTCCAGTAAAATGTCAGGGGCCAGGCCCATCCGCAGTTGACGGAGCATAGAGGCAAAATGTCAGGGGCCAGGCCCATCCGCAGTTGACGGAGCATAGAGGCAAAATGTCAGGGGCCAGGCCCATCCGCAGTTGACGGAGCATAGAGGCAAAATGTCAGCCGGTGCGTCAAGATGGCGGCTGGCGAGGAGAACAAAAAAGAGAAGATGGGTTGAGGATTGAGGGAGAATGGGATTTGGAGTGGGTGCTTGAGGGAGCTACCTTGCTTAAAGCGTGGATGGTCGCTTGTCGGATTTGAGGTGGAAGGAACTGACGTGTTTAGTGCACTATAAGTGTCTGCGTACCAAATGGCACCCTATTCCCTAGATAGACCAGGGCCTATTCCCTAGATAGACCAGGGCCTAGATAGACCAGGGCCTAGATAGACCAGGACCTAGATAGACCAGGGCCTATTCCCTAGATAGACCAGGGCCTATTCCCTAGATAGACCAGGGCCTATATAGACCAGGGCCTATTCCCTAGATAGACCAGGGCCTATTCCCTAGATAGACCAGGGCCTATTCCCTAGGTAGACCAGGGCCTAGATAGACCAAGGCCTATTCCCTAGATAGACCAGGGCTTATTCCCTAGATACACCAGGACCTAGATAAACCAGGGCCTTTTCCCTAGATAGACCAGGGCCTATTCCCTAGATAGACCCGGACCTAGATAGACCAGGGCCTAGTCCCTACATAGACCAGGGCCTAGTCCCTAGATAGACCCAGACCTAGATAGACCAGGGCCTAGATGGACCAGGGCCTATTCTCTAGATAGACCAGGGCCTATTCCCTAGATAGACCAGGACCTATTCCCTAGATAGACCAGGGCCTATTCCCTAGATAGACCAGGGCCTAGATGGACCAGGGCCTATTCCCTAGATAGACCAGGGCCTATTCCATAGATAGACCAGGGCCTAGATGGACCAGGGCCTATTCCCTAGATAGACCAGGGCCTAGATGGACCAGGGCCTATTCCCTAGATAGACCAGGGCCTAGATGGACCAGGGCCTATTCCCTAGATAGACCAGGGCCTATTCTCTAGATAGACCAGGACCTAGATAGACCAGGGCCTATTCTCTAGATAGACCAGGGCCTATTCTCTAGATAGACCAGGACCTAGATAGACCAGGGCCTATTCTCTAGATAGACAAGGGCCTATTCTCTAGATAGACCAGGACCTAGATAGCCCAGGGCCTAGATAGACAAGGGCCTATTCCCTAGATAGACCAGGACCTAGATAGACCAGGGCCTATTCCCTAGATAGACCAGGGCCTAGTCCCTAGATAGACCAGGGCCTAGTCCCTAGATAGACCAGGGCCTAGTCCCTAGATAGACCAAGACCTAGATAGACCAGGGCCTAGATAGACCGGGGCCTATTCCCTAGATAGACCAAGGCCTATTCCCTAGATAGACCAGGGCCTATTCCCTAGATAGACCAAGGCCTATTCCCTAGATAGACCAGGGCCTAGATAGACCGGGGCCTATTCCCTAGATAGACCAAGGCCTGTTCCCTAGATAGACCAGGACCTAGATAGACCAGGGCCTATTCCCTAGATAGACCCAGACCTAGATAGACCAGGGCCTATTCCCTAGATAGACCAGGGCCTAGATAGACCAGGGCCTATTCCCTAGATAGACCAGGGCCTATTCCCTAGATAGACCAGGGCCTATTCCCTAGATAGACCAGGACCTAGTCCCTAGATAGACCAGGGCCTAGTCCCTAGATAGACCAGGACCTAGATAGACCAGGGCCTATTCCCTAGATAGACCAGGGCCTATTCCCTAGATAGACCAAGACCTAGATAGACCAGGGCCTATTCCCTAGATAGACCAGGGCCTATTCCCTAGATAGACCAGGGCCTAGTCCCTAGATAGACCAGGGCCTAGTCTCTAGATAGACCAGGGCCTATTCCCTAGATAGACCAGGGCCTATTCCCTAGATAGACCAGGGCCTAGATAGACCAGGGCCTAGTCCCTAGATAGACCTGGGCCTATTCCCTAGATAGACCAGGGCCTAGATAGACCAGGGCCTATTCCCTAGATAGACCAGGGCCTATTCCCTAGATAGACCAGGGCCTATTCCCTAGATAGACCAGGGCCTATTCCCTAGATAGACCAGGACCTAGATAGACCAGGGCCTATTCCATAGATAGACCAGGACCTAGATAGACCAGGGCATGTGGTCAAACGTAGTGCACAATATAGCAAATAGGCTGCCATTTGGGACGCAATGTGATTGTTCATCGGGGTTGGCTAAGAAAATGAGGATGAATGGACATGAATGTGCCACAAAAACAACACATGCAGTACGAGGAAATGTGTGGGCTTCGTGTTTGAAAGTGATGTGATGCTTTTATTATGACAGACAATTTATGGGTAATTTAGTAGAGAAGTCAACCCTAGACAGACGGCCGGTCTGTCTGTCTGTCTGTCTGTCTGTCTGTCTGTCTGTCTGTCTGCCTGTCTGCCATTTACAGGGAAAGTTTATGTGAGTGAAGCGAGAAAGTTGTGTGATCTTACACCAAGATTCCCTCCCTCATCTTCCCCTCTCTTCTGCATTCTCACCAGCCACCACTGGCAGCAGCGTACACACAAGGTCACTGGTAAAGCATCAGGGTAGTGGGAGGGTACAGCATGGGGGCGTATGAATGACGGAGGAGATCCGTGGGCGGATGTCCACGGGTGCCGTGACTCGGCAGGACGGGCGCCACGGCGATAAATAATGGCCTCTGGAGCGGGGCAGTAATGAGCGTCGTGACCCGCCCTCCCCTCTCCCCGCTCCCCCATCGCCGTCCACTTGGCGGTGGAGAGAGATCCATCAGCATACCCCCACTGATGGAGTAGAGGTCAACTGTCTCGACCCCGGGGAACTGGCACCAGGACAACCAGCGCCGCCTTAGCGGCCAAGAACAACATGATTCTCATGCCTCAAAGCTCAGGGCAGGTGGGACGCCTCCTCCTCCTCCACCAACCCCCTGAGCAGAGGGACATATAAAAACATGCTATATTATACTATGGTCTAAATACTGTGGTATTACTCTATTTATATACTATAGTATTCACTGTAGTATTTTTGCATACTGTAGTACAGTGGTCCCCAACCGGTCAGTGCGATCGTCAAGGTATTAATTTGTCTGAAAAATACAGACTCTGCCTACCCAGAGGACCGGAAGATCTGTGGCTAAGTTAGATAGATCAGTCTGTGGATAGCTCAGTCTATGGATAGATCAGTCTGTGGATAGATCAGTCTGTGGATAGATCAGTCTGTGGATAGATCAGTCTGTGGATAGATCAGTCTGTGGATAGCTCAGTCTGTGGATAGATCAGTCTATGGATAGATCAGTCTGTGGATAGATCAGTCTGTGGATAGCTCAGTCTGTGGATATATCAGTCTATGGATAGATCAGTCTGTGGATAGATCAGTCTGTGGATAGCTCAGTCTGTGGATAGCTCAGTCTGTGGATAGCTCAGTCTGTGGATAGCTCAGTCTGTGGATAGATCAGTCTGTGGATAGATCAGTCTGTGGATAGATCAGTCTGTGGACAGCTCAGTCTGTGGATAGCTCAGTCTGTGGATAGATCAGTCTGTGGATAGATCAGTTTGATAGCAAACTCAGATTTCATAACTTTCAAAACCATGACCAGAGAGAAACTGTCAAAAAAACGAGTGTTTTTGCGGACATTTTAGTAGTATTTACTTCAGTGTTTTTTTTGCGGACAATACTGTTGTATTTACTATAGAATCCTACAACATACTACAACATTCTATAGTAAGTAATACACATAATCAAGGGATACTACTGTACAGTGTGTAATATAGTATTCTACAGTAAATTACAGTTTACTACAGAATTCTTTAGTAAGTACTGTAGTATTATATAGTAAACTGTAATATTTTTTATGTGACCCAAAAGCACTTCAATCACTGCTAACTCCCTCCTCAGTGCGTGGCTAATAGGACACGGCCAGAAACACTAAGCTAACCCCCACTCACCTACCAGGGTAAATAATCATGACAGTGGAGCTCAGGTAAAGATATGCAGAATTACACTTCATTAGCACAATGCGGAGGTTATTTGCCTGACTAATTAAAGTGGAGAGAGAGAGACAGAGAGAGAGAGACAGAGAGAGAGACAAAACAATATTTCATCAAATGGGACAAACACCCCATTGAAACCCTCCATGCAGAGTTCTGTAAGATTCCAGAGGAAAACTACAAACAATGCATGCAGGTCAGAATTAGGCCAATATCCACTAATAATAAAAACTCAAAAAAGAGGCAATTAAGTTTTGGAAGCATCTAAAATACAGTGACCCCCCTCTCATATCATTACCAAGCCCTGCAATGCCAAGAGCTGAGCAAAGAAAAGAGTCCCCTCATCCAGCTGGTCCTCGGGCTGAGTTCACAAACCTGTTCTACTAACACACTGAAGCCTCAGGACCCTCATCCAGCTGGTCCTGGGGCTGAGTTCACAAACCTGTTCTACTAACACACTGAAGCCTCAGGACCCTCATCCAGCTGGTCCTGGGGCTGAGTTCACAAACCTGTTCTACTAACACACTGAAGCCTCAGGACCCTCTTCCAGCTGGTCCTGGGGCTGAGTTCACAAACCTGTTATATTAACACACCGAAGCCTCAGGACCAGAACATCCAATCAATCACAATAAAACAAATTACAACACAGTCAAAACAAAACTACATTACTTATTGGGAAACACAAGCACAAACACAAAGCAAAATGCAGTGCTATCTGGCCCTATATCGACAGTATATCGTGGCTAAATATTTGACCATGGTTACTGATCAAAACCTTAGAAAGTCCTTGACAAAGTACAGGCTCAGTGAGCACAGCCTTGCCATTGAGAATGGTAGACACAGGAAAACCTGGCTCCCTGTAGAGGAAAGGCTGTGCAGCCACTGCACAGCAGCAGAACCTGAGACGGAGCTGCATTTCCTGACAAAATGTCAAAAATATAAAACAATTAGAGAGTGTCATTTCCCCAAATTTGAAACCCTTATTCAAGGTTTCAAAGACCTCTCTGATGAGAATAAGCTACCCGTCCTGTTGGGGGAGGACGCAGAGAGCTGTGGGTTGGCAGCGCACTACATTGCTGCCTGCCATAAGATGAGGGACAGTGTCTGACAGACCAATCAACCTGCACATGTCCTCTACTGTATGATTATTGTTATTGTTGAATGTATGGTTATTTTTTTGTTACTGTTGTCCCGTTGTCCCATTGACAATATTGATTCTCATTTTATTTATTTTTTATATTGTAAATATCCAAAATAAGCTTTGGCAATATGTACATTGTTACGTCATGCCAATAAAGCGAATGGAATTGAATTAGGAGAGAGAGAGAGATCGGCCACCCCAGAGCATCTCTTGGCTCTCTTAAAAGTCGCTAATTGCTTCCTCCCCTAAACAATCAGGAGGCACTTCCGACAAGACCGCCGCTAGTGTTGAGCGATTACTGCTTTTGAGGTCGGTGCGGTTTTGGTTCGATTATTAAAAAACAATCACTGTTTTCGATTTTGATCATTTTTTAAAACATTAAATGTATTATTAAATAATTCCTTTATAATGATTTTGAGCTATTTAATGGAAATTCCAAAGCCAAAAATAGTGTACATTGAATTGCCAAAACATTGAATATATTCCATCGCTGTCGCTGTCAGGGTGGCAGGTAGCCTAGTGGTTAGAGCATTGGACTAGTAACCGAAAGGTTGCAAGATCAAATCCCCGAGCTGACAAGGTAAAAATCTGTTGTTCTTCCCCTGAACAAGGCACTTAACCTACTGTTCCTAGGCCATCACTGTAAATAAGAATTTGTTCATAACTGACTTGCCTAGTTAAATAAAAAGGTCCATGTTGGGTGAAAAATAGGAAATAACTATGACTTATTTGATTACTTTTTTATTTTTGTTCCTTAAAAGTCATCCTCTCATCTCTGCTCAGGCAGTAGTAGTCAGCCAGACAACGTTATCTCTGTTCTCCCCATACTGTACTGTCTTTAGCCATCCTGTTTAGATAGTTCCCCATCCTGTACTGTCTTTAGCCATCCTGTTTAGATAGTTCCCCATCCTGTACTGTCTTTAGTCATCCTGTTCAGATAGTTCCCCATCCTGTACTGTCTTTAGTCATCCTGTTTAGATAGTTCCCCATCCTGTACTGTCTTTAGCCATCCTATTTAGATAGTTCCCCATACTGTACTGTCTTTAGCCATCCTGTTTAGATAGTTCCCCATACTGTACTGTCTTTAGCCATCCTGTTCAGATAGTTCCCCATCCTGTACTGTCTTTAGCCATCCTGTTTAGATAGTTCCCCATACTGTACTGTCTTTAGCCATCCTGTTTAGATAGTTCCCCATCCTGTACTGTCTTTAGTCATCCTGTTTAGATAGTTCCCCATCCTGTACTGTCTTTAGCCATCCTGTTCAGATAGTTCCCCATCCTGTACTGTCTTTAGTCATCCTGTTTAGATAGTTCCCCATACTGTACTGTCTTTAGCCATCCTGTTTAGATAGTTCCCCATACTGTACTGTCTTTAGTCATCCTGTTTAGATAGTTCCCCATCCTGTACTGTCTTTAGCCATCCTGTTCAGATAGTTCCCCATACTGTACTGTCTTTAGTCATCCTGTTTAGATAGTTCCCCATACTGTACTGTCTTTAGCCATCCTGTTTAGATAGTTCCCCATACTGTACTGTCTTTAGCCATCCTGTTTAGATAGTTCCCCATACTGTACTGTCTTTAGCCATCCTGTTTAGATAGTTCCCCATACTGTACTGTCTTTAGCCATCCTGTTTAGATAGTTCCCCATACTGTACTGTCTTTAGCCATCCTGTTTAGATAGTTCCCCATCCTGTACTGTCTTTAGCCATCCTGTTTAGATAGTTCCCCATACTGTACTGTCTTTAGTCATCCTGTTTAGATAGTTCCCCATCCTGTACTGTCTTTAGCCATCCTGTTTAGATAGTTCCCCATACTGTACTGTCTTTAGTCATCCTGTTTAGATAGTTCCCCATCCTGTACTGTCTTTAGCCATCCTATTGAGATAGTTCCCCATGCTGTACTGTCTTTAGTCATCCTGTTTAGATAGTTCCCCATACTGTACTGTCTTTAGCCATCCTGTTTAGATAGTTCCCCATACTGTAGTCTTTAGCCATCCTGTTTAGATAGTTCCCCATACTGTACTGTCTTTAGCCATCCTGTTTAGATAGTTCCCCATACTGTACTGTCTTTAGCCATCCTGTTTAGATAGTTCCCCATCCTGTACTGTCTTTAGCCATCCTGTTTAGATAGTTCCCCATCCTGTACTGTCTTTAGCCATCCTGTTTAGATAGTTCCCCATACTGTAGTCTTTAGCCATCCTGTTCAGATAGTTCCCCATCCTGTACTGTCTTTAGCCATCCTGTTTAGATAGTTCCCCATACTGTAGTCTTTAGCCATCCTATTTAGATAGCCTGCCTAAGTATGCTGCAGAGCTGTCTGACAATCATTTTACTAGTTCTTCAAAGTAGATAAGGCATACTTTAGCGAACTGTCTCTGTCCCTCATCGTTGTGTCGTGTGTGGTCTGTGTGTATCTAACCTAACGTAGCAGGCATAAAAGTGTTTCTGTCTAAAGATCTGTATATAATGACGAGATGCTCATGTCTCCGCCCCAACAATGGGAGTCGTTGTCCCAAAGGCGGGAAGGCAGCCAACAAGTTTAGGTCCAAAATAAGCCAATAGAAACGCATTGGGATTATTTTAAACCTCTCGTGTCGCAACTTCCTCTCTGACCCATGACCAAGCCAGGAAAAACTGCCGCAATGGATTATGGTCATTCTAGTTCATTACCATGTTTCTGAGCTGAACTAGGTTGACTTTAATGAAAACCACAACTCCCTTCAGCCCAGCGTACCACATAGGTCTAAAGTTGATTTCTCTCATGAATGATTTGATTTCTCTCCAGAGAAACGGTGCATTGGACTCAAACAATCTAAATTGAATTCAAGTAATTGAACTGACGTCGGACACAAAACATTGTTGTTTAATCGCTCAGCAGTATCTGCCACAAATGTTATTCCACTCAGAGTGAGAGATGGTTGTAAACATTCACAAACCATTTACTGTGTGTAAAGCATTCGACTGGTTTGTAACAGCATAAAAGGAGGTAATGCCAAGGACTTCTATATAGTAGCCTGTATCCTTGTCTCAGATGTAATAAAGGTACTGTGAATGGTGTTCTGAATAAGCTGAAACGAATTCTGTGGGGTGGTATGTTGTTGATGAATGTATGATGAATGTTGTTGATGTTGAAAAATGACAGGAAGTTCTCTCTCTCTCTCTCTCTAGAATAATATACTACACACTGTAGTATCCCTCGATCATGTGTAATACTTACTATTGAATTTTATAGTATACTGTAGAATACTACAGTATTATTCACACACAAAAAAACTGTAGTAAATACTACAGTATTGTCCGCAAAAATACTACACCTTTTTTGAACTATAGTAAATAATACAGTATATAATTTACATATACCCTGCCCAATCCCCTCCCCATATCCGAAATTGTGCCGCCCATAAGTGATAAACCTATATGCCAAGTATACACCATATATTGTGTTCCCTGCAGGTTTCAGAAAAGAGCAGAAGCTCTGAACTATCTGTCCTACCCACAGGTTATGGAAAATGAGTTATTTCTCCAGTAGGTTTACTGAACGAGAAAGCCTCCACTTCTATGTCAAAGATAATACAACAAAAGCACTACAGTAAATACTACAATCTGCAAAAACATTACATTAATTACTATAGTATATACTACATTTGTATTTTACTACAGTATTTATACTATAGTTAACTGTAAATACTACAGTAAACACTGTAAAAAACACTACAGTGTTTATAGTATATAGTATACCACAGTGAATAAGGCCCGAGGAGGGGTGGTATATGGGCAATATACCACGGCTAAGGGCTGTTCTTAGGCAAGACGCAATGCGGAGTGCCTGGATACAGCCCTTAGCCGTGGTATATTGGCCATATCACAAACCCCAGAGGTGCCTTATTGCTATTATAAACTGGTTACCAACGTAATTAGAGCAGTAAAAATAAATGTTTTGTCATACCCGTGGTATACGGTCTAATATACCACGGCTGTCAGCCAATCAGCATTCAGGGCTGGAACCACCCAGTTTATAATATAGTATTTATAGAGCTGGAGAGAGGAAGTGAGAGCAAAAGGTGGAGAGGACTTACATGCTGTAGTATTTTTTCATGGCGGTCCTCTCCTCCTTTTTCTCTCACTTCCTCTCTCCAGCTCTCTTGGGCCCACTGTAAGCCCAGTCTAGGACGATGGCCTTGTTTGGCCCATTATAATGTGTTCTGGCAGGCTGGAACAAATGCCATCAAGTGGCGAAGCTGAAGAGCCAAACACGCAAAGCTTGTCTCGCTCATGTTAAACAAACTGATTACATAAAGCACATTTGCATCTAAATGTGGCACTCTTAATCTAATTTTCACCAATGAACTAAATCAATGCTGTGATGTTAGTTGTGGCTTTTTACATTCTGGTTCTGCAGTTTAGTCAGCTACTCTCACCATTCCACAATAATGACAGTGAATGACTGGATAAATCTGGAGTGCTTGGTGCGAAGGGACGCTCCTGTTAGTCAATCTAGCTGGCAGTTACATTTATTTTTGTTGGCTTTTAGAGGCAATTCTTTAGTGTATCCATTTTACATGAAGTTATTTTAGCCATAATCCGACAAAGATTTGTTCCATCTCCAGATTCAGACTGTATTTGTCTGCATATTTCTTAAGTCAATGACAAGTTTAAATACGGTCACTAAAGTAGACCAATCATGTGAGAGATTCAGTTTACTAGAGTTGGATGTGGGAACAGAGAGTGTTTTAAGGGCCAAGACAGATGATAGGATGGGAGACTTTAGTAAGGACTTTGTGTGTCCCATTTGGAAAAGATATAGAATAAGACTCTTATATGTTCTACCTGGAACTTGTCAGTAAAATATCTGATAGCAAATACAAGATTCATAGAAGATTCTTGTAATATCTGACTTATATGGGTGGTTAACATTTAGACATAACAGACATTGTGCATATATTAAATATAAAACCATACCAGAGACATGTAAGTTAAGCATTCTGAGGTCAGTATACAGTACACGCTCCACGCTGAGGTCAGTATACAGTACACACTCCACACTGAGGTCAGTATACAGTACACGCTACAGTCAGTGTACAGTACACGCTCCACACTGAGGTCAGTATACAGTACACACTCCAGTCAGTATACAGTACACGCTCCACACTGAGGTCAGTATACAGTACACACTCCAGTCAGTATACAGTACACGCTCCACGCTGAGGTCAGTATACAGTACACGCTCCACGCTGAGGTCAGTATACAGTACACACTCCACACTGAGGTCAGTATACAGTACACGCTACAGTCAGTATACAGTACACGCTCCACACTGAGGTCAGTATACAGTACACGCTCCACACTGAGGTCAGTATACAGTACACACTCCAGTCAGTATACAGTACACGCTCCACACTGAGGTCAGTATACAGTACACACTCCACACTGAGGTCAGTATACAGTACACACTCCAGTCAGTATACAGTACACGCTCCACACTGAGGTCAGTATACAGTACACGCTCCACGCTGAGGTCAGTATACAGTACACACTCCACGCTGAGGTCAGTATACAGTACACACTCCAGTCAGTATACAGTACACGCTCCACACTGAGGTCAGTATACAGTACACGCTCCACACTGAGGTCAGTATACAGTACACGCTCCACGCTGAGGTCAGTATACAGTACACGCTCCACACTGAGGTCAGTATACAGTACACGCTCCACGCTGAGGTCAGTATACAGTACACACTCCAGTCAGTATACAGTACACGCTCCACACTGAGGTCAGTATACAGTACACGCTCCACACTGAGGTCAGTATACAGTACACACTCCAGTCAGTATACAGTACACGCTCCACGCTGAGGTCAGTATACAGTACACGCTCCACGCTGAGGTCAGTATACAGTACACGCTCCACGTTGAGGTCAGTATACAGTACACACTGCAGTCAGTATACAGTACACGCTCCACACTGAGGTCAGTATACAGTACACGCTCCACACTGAGGTCAGTATACAGTACACGCTCCACACTGAGGTCAGAATACAGTACACACTCCACACTGAGGTCAGAATACAGTACACACTCCACACTGAGGTCAGTATACAGTACACGCTCCACACTGAGGTCAGAATACAGTACACACTCCACGCTGATGTCAGTATACAGTACACGCTCCACGCTGAGGTCAGTATACAGTACACGCTCCACACTGAGGTCAGTATACAGTACACGCTCCACACTGAGGTCAGAATACAGTATACGCTCCACACTGAGGTCAGAATACAGTACACGCTCCACACTGAGGTCAGTATACAGTACACGCTCCAGTCAGTATACAGTACACGCTCCACGCTGAGGTCAGTATACAGTACACGCTCCAGTCAGTATACAGTACACGCTCCACGCTGAGGTCAGTATACAGTACACGCTCCACGCTGAGGTCAGTATACAGTACACGCTCCAGTCAGTATACAGTACACGCTCCACGCTGAGGTCAGTATACAGTACACGCTCCACACTGAGGTCAGTATACAGTACACGCTCCACACTGAGGTCAGTATACAGTACACACTCCAGTCAGTATACAGTACACGCTCCACGCTGAGGTCAGTATACAGTACACGCTCCACGCTGAGGTCAGTATACAGTACACGCTCCACGTTGAGGTCAGTATACAGTACACACTGCAGTCAGTATACAGTACACGCTCCACACTGAGGTCAGTATACAGTACACGCTCCACACTGAGGTCAGTATACAGTACACGCTCCACACTGAGGTCAGAATACAGTACACGCTCCACGCTGAGGTCAGTATACAGTACACACTCCACGCTGAGGTCAGTATACAGTACACACTCCAGTCAGTATACAGTACACGCTCCACACTGAGGTCAGTATACAGTACACGCTCCACACTGAGGTCAGTATACAGTACACGCTCCACGCTGAGGTCAGTATACAGTACACGCTCCACACTGAGGTCAGTATACAGTACACGCTCCACGCTGAGGTCAGTATACAGTACACACTCCAGTCAGTATACAGTACACGCTCCACACTGAGGTCAGTATACAGTACACGCTCCACACTGAGGTCAGTATACAGTACACACTCCAGTCAGTATACAGTACACGCTCCACGCTGAGGTCAGTATACAGTACACGCTCCACGCTGAGGTCAGTATACAGTACACGCTCCACGTTGAGGTCAGTATACAGTACACACTGCAGTCAGTATACAGTACACGCTCCACACTGAGGTCAGTATACAGTACACGCTCCACACTGAGGTCAGTATACAGTACACGCTCCACACTGAGGTCAGAATACAGTACACACTCCACACTGAGGTCAGAATACAGTACACACTCCACACTGAGGTCAGTATACAGTACACGCTCCACACTGAGGTCAGAATACAGTACACACTCCACGCTGATGTCAGTATACAGTACACGCTCCACGCTGAGGTCAGTATACAGTACACGCTCCACACTGAGGTCAGTATACAGTACACGCTCCACACTGAGGTCAGAATACAGTATACGCTCCACACTGAGGTCAGAATACAGTACACGCTCCACACTGAGGTCAGTATACAGTACACGCTCCAGTCAGTATACAGTACACGCTCCACGCTGAGGTCAGTATACAGTACACGCTCCAGTCAGTATACAGTACACGCTCCACGCTGAGGTCAGTATACAGTACACGCTCCACGCTGAGGTCAGTATACAGTACACGCTCCAGTCAGTATACAGTACACGCTCCACGCTGAGGTCAGTATACAGTACACGCTCCACGCTGAGGTCAGTATACAGTACACGCTACACGCTGAGGTCAGTATAGAGTACACGCTCCACGCTGAGGTCAGTATACAGTACACGCTCCACGCTGAGGTCAGTATACAGTATACGCTCCACTCTGAGGTCAGTATACAGTACACGCTCCAGTCAGTATACAGTACACGCTCCACGCTGAGGTCAGTATACAGTACACGCTCCACGCTGAGGTCAGTATACAGTACACGCTCCACGCTGAGGTCAGTATACAGTACACACTCCACGCTGAGGTCAGTATACAGTACACGCTCCACGCTGAGATCAGTATACAGTACACGCTCCACGCTGAGGTCAGTATACAGTACACGCTCCAGTCAGTATACAGTACACGCTCCACACTGAGGTCAGTATACAGTACACGCTCCACGCTGAGGTCAGTATACAGTACACGCTCCACGCTGAGGTCAGTATACAGTACACGCTCCACGCTGAGGTCAGTATACAGTACACGCTCCACACTGAGGTCAGTATACAGTACACGCTCCACGCTGAGGTCAGTATACAGTACACGCTCCACGCTGAGGTCAGTATACAGTACACGCTCCACACTGAGGTCAGTATACAGTACACGCTCCACTCTGAGGTCAGTATACAGTACACGCTCCACGCTGAGGTCAGTATACAGTACACGCTCCACACTGAGGTCAGTGTACAGTACACGCTCCACGCTGAGGTCAGTATACAGTACACACTCCACGCTGAGGTCAGTATACAGTACACGCTCCACGCTGAGGTCAGTATACAGTACACGCTCCACGCTGAGGTCAGTATACAGTACACGCTCCACACTGAGGTCAGTATACAGTACACGCTCCACGCTGAGGTCAGTATACAGTACACGCTCCACACTGAGGTCAGTATACAGTACACGCTCCAGTCAGTATACAGTACACGCTCCACGCTGAGGTCAGTATACAGTACACGCTCCACACTGAGGTCCGTATACAGTACACGCTCCACACTGAGGTCAGTATACAGTACACACTCCATGCTGAGGTCAGTATACAGTACACACTCTACGCTGAGGTCAGTATACAGTACACGCTCCACGCTGAGGTCAGTATACAGTACACGCTCCACGCTGAGGTCAGTATACAGTACACACTCCACACTGAGGTCAGTATACAGTACACGCTCCACGCTGAGGTCAGTATACAGTACACGCTCCAGTCAGTATACAGTACACGCTCCTCACTACAGTCAGTATACAGTACACACTCCACACTGAGGTCAGTATACAGTACACGCTCCACACTGAGGTCAGTATACAGTACACACTCCACGCTGAGGTCAGTATACAGTACACGCTCCACACTGAGGTCAGTACACAGTACACGCTAAACGCTGAGGTCAGTATACAGTACACGCTCCACGCTGAGGTCAGTATACAGTACACGCTCCACACTGAGGTCAGTATACAGTACACGCTCCAGTCAGTATACAGTACACGCTCCACACTACAGTCAGTATACAGTACACGCTCCACACTGAGGTCAGTATACAGTACACACTCCACACTGAGGTCAGTATACAGTACACACTCCACACTGAGGTCAGTATACAGTACACGCTCCACGCTGAGGTCAGTATACAGTACACACTCCACACTGAGGTCAGTATACAGTACACGCTCCACGCTGAGGTCAGTATACAGTACACGCTCCAGTCAGTATACAGTACACGCTCCACACTACAGTCAGTATACAGTACACACTCCACACTGAGGTCAGTATACAGTACACGCTCCACACTGAGGTCAGTATACAGTACACACTCCACGCTGAGGTCAGTATACAGTACACGCTCCACACTGAGGTCAGTACACAGTACACGCTAAACGCTGAGGTCAGTATACAGTACACGCTCCACGCTGAGGTCAGTATACAGTACACACTCCACACTACAGTCAGTATACAGTAAACGCTACATACGAAAGTCAAAGCACCTGTTGCATGTATTGTATAAAAAACATACGAGAGACACACATTTCAAAGCTCTGGCATACCACTGTCTGACGTCATTAACGCATTGAAATTAGATTCTTATTGAAAAAAGAAGCAAAGTCCGTCTCAAGGAGAAGAGTAGGAGAGGAGAGGAGGAGGAGGACGAAGAGGAGTAGGAAGAGGAGTAGAGAAGAGGAGTAGGAAGAGGAGTAGGAAGAGGAGTAGGAAGAGGAGGAGAGTAGAGAAGAGGAGTAGGAAGAGGAGGAGAGAAGAGAAGAGGAGTAGGAAGAGGAGTAGGAAGAGGAGTAGGAAGAGGAGTAGGAAGAGGAGGAGAGTAGAGAAGAGGAGTAGGAAGAGGAGGAGAGGAGAGAAGAGGAGGAGGAAGAGGAGTAGGAAGAGGAGGAGAGTAGAGAAGAGGAGGAGAGTAGAGAAGAGGAGTAGGAAGAGGAGTAGGAAGAGGAGGAGAGGAGAGAAGAGGAGGAGGAAGAGGAGTAGGAAGAGGAGGAGAGTAGAGGAAGAGGAGGAGAGTAGAGAAGAGGAGTAGGAAGAGGAGTAGGAAGAGGAGGAGAGTAGAGGAAGAGGAGGAGAGTAGAGAAGAGGAGTAGGAAGAGGAGTAGGAAGAGGAGGAGAGTAGAGAAGAGGAGTAGGAAGAGGAGGAGAGTAGAGAAGAGGAGTAGGAAGAGGAGGAGAGGAGAGAAGAGGAGGAGGAAGAGGAGTAGGAAGAGGAGGAGAGTAGAGAAGAGGAGTAGGAAGAGGAGTAGGAAGAGGAGGAGAGTAGAGAAGAGGAGTAGGAAGAGGAGGAGAGGAGAGAAGAGGAGTAGGAAGAGGAGGAGAGGAGAGAAGAGGAGTAGGAAGAGGAGGAGAGGAGTAGGAAGAGGAGTAGGAAGAGGAGGAGAGAAGAGGAGTAGGAAGAGGAGGAGAGGAGAGAAGAGGAGTAGGAAGAGGAGGAGAGAAGAGGAGTAGGAAGAGGAGGAGAGGAGAGAAGAGGAGTAGGAAGAGGAGGAGAGAAGAGGAGTAGGAAGAGGAGGAGAGGAGAGAAGAGGAGTAGGAAGAGGAGTAGGAAGAGGAGTAGGAAGAGAAGTAGTCAGTGACAAATATCAAAGCTAAGCTTGGTTAAACCCCTGGATGGGAGACCAAAGGCATAGCTGTAGATAAATCAACTGTCCAGTAGGAGGTGCTGCCAACCCTAATCATGGAAACTCATTCCTGAAAATGTATATACAAATATTGTATTTTTATTATAGCAATTGTCATGTTTTTTTTATGTTGGCTTAAATAATAAAAAATTAAGGGCCCATCTTTATCTGGCATGAATGAGTCAATGTCTGCATCAAAAGACCTCAAGACATGGTGAAAAAAGGATAAAAAAAGGAAATGGAAAAAGAGATATAGGGGATAAAGAGATAGAGGAAAGAGAGGATAACGAGAGAGGGGATAAAGAGAGGATAAAGAGAGAGAGATAGAGGGGATAAAGAGATAGAGGAAAGAGAGGATAACGAGAGAGGGGATAAAGAGAGGATAAAGAGAGAGAGATAGAGGGGATAAAGAGATAGAGGATAAAGAGAGGGGGATAGAGATGATAAAGAGAGAGGGATAGAGGGGATAAAGAGATAGAGGGGATAAAGAAAGAGGATAGAGATGATAAAGAGATAGAGGGGATAAAGAGGATAAGAGAGAGAGATAGAGATGATAAAGAGAGAGGATAAAGAGAGGATCGAGGATAAAGAGAGGGGGATAGAGATGATAAAGAGAGAGGGGATAAAGATAGGATAAAGAGAGAGAGATAGAGGGGATAAGGAGAGAGGATAGAGATGATAAAGAGATAGAGGATAAAGAGAGAGAGGATAAAGGGAGGATAGAGGGGATAAAGAGAGTTTATAGAGGATAAAGAGAGAGAGATAGAGAGGATAGAGAGGCTAAAGAGATAGAGGGGATAAAGAGGATAAGAGAGAGAGGATAATGAGAAAGAGAGGATAAAGAGAGAGAGGATAACGAGAGGTAGAGATAGAGAGGTAGAGATAGAGAGGATAAAAAGAGGTTAACGAAATGATAGAGATATAGAGGATAAAGAGAGAATAGAGAGATAGAGGATAAAGAAAGTAGAGGTCGACCGATTAATCGGAATGGCCGATTAATTGGGGCCATTCTCAAGTTTTCATAACAATCGGGCATCTTTATTTTTGGCCACCGATTTGCCGATAATTTTTTTTTTTTTTTACACCTTTACAACTAGGCAAGTCAGATTAAGAACACATTGTTATTTTCAATGACGGCCTAGGAACAGTGGGTTAACTGCCTTGTTCAGGGGCAGAACAACAGATTTTTACCTTGTCACCTCAGGGATTCGTTTTTGCAACCTTCCGGTTACTAGTCCAATGCTCTAACCACCTGCCTTACATTGCACTCCACGAGGAGCCTGCATGGCAGGCTGACTACCTGTTACGTGAGTGCAGCAAGAAGCCAAGGTAAGGTGCTAGCTAGCATTAAACTTATCTTGTAAAAAACAATCAATCTTAGCATAATCACTAGTTAACTACACATGGTTGATGATATTACTAGTTTATCTAACGTGTCCTGCGTTGCATATAATCGATGCGGGTGCCTGTTAATTTCTCATCGAATCACAGCCTACTTCGACAAGCGGGTGATGATTTAACAAGCGCATTTGCGAAAAAAGCTCTGTCGTTGCATCAATGTACCTAACCATAAACATCAATGCCTTTCTTTAAAATCAATACACAAGTATATATTTTTAAACCTGCATATTTAGTTAATATTGCCTGCTAAGCAGTCAGGGTATATACAGCAGTTTGGGCCGCCTGGCTCATTGCGGACTGTGTGAAGTCCATTCATCCCTAACAAAGGCCGTAATTAATTTGCCAGAAATGTACATAATTATGACATAACATTGAAGGTTGTGCAATGTAACAGGAATATTTAGACTTAGGAATGCACCCCATTAGAAAAAATACGGAACGGTTCCGTATTTCACTGAAATAATAAACGTTTCGTTTTCGAAATGATAGTTTCCGTATTCGACCATATTAACGACCAAAGGCTCGTATTTCTGTGTGTTATTATGTTATAATTAAGTCTATGATTTGATATTTGATAGAGCAGTCTGAGCGATGGTAGACAGCAGCAGGCTCGTAAGCATTCATTCAAACAGCACCTTTGTGCGTTTGCCAGCAGCTCTTCGCAATTCTCCAAGCATTGCGCTGTTTATGACTTCAAGCCTATCAACCCCCAAGATTAGGCTGGTGTAACCGATGTGAAATGGCTAGCTAGTTAGCCGGGTGCGCGCTAATAGCGTTTCAAACGTCACTTGCTCTGAGACTTGGAGTAGTTATTCCCCTTGCTCTGCATGGGTAACGCTGCTTCGAGGGTGGCTGTTGTCGATGTGTTCCTGGTTCGAGCCCAGGTAGGAGCGAGGAGAGGGACGGAAGCTATACTGTTACACTGGCAATACTAAAGTGCCTATAAGAACATCCAATAGTCAAAGGTATATGAAATACAAATCGTATAGAGAGAAATAGTCCTATAATTCCTATAATAACTACAACCTAAAACTTCTTACCTGGGAATATTGAAGACTCATGTTAAAAGGAACCACCAGCTTTCATATGTTCTCATGTTCTGAGCAAGGAATTTAAACGCTTTTATACATGGCACATATTGCACTTTTACTTTCTTCTCCAACACTTTGTTTTTGCATTATTTAAACCAAATTGAACATGTTTCATTATATATTTGAGGCTAAATTGATAGTATTTATGTATTATATTAAGTTAAAATAAGTGTCCATTCAGTATTGTTGCAATTGTCATTATTACAAATAAATAAATAAACTAACCGGCCGATTAATCGGCGCCAGATGTTTTTGGTCCTCCAATAATCGGTATCGGCGTTGAAAAAGCATAATCTCTAAAAGAAAGGATAAAGAGATAGAGAGGATAAAGAAAGGATAAAGAGAGAGAGGGGATAAAGAGATAGAGGGGATAAAGAGATAGAGGGGATAAAGAGATAGAGGATAAAGAGAGAGAGGGGATAAAGAGATAGAGGGGATAAAGAAAGGATAAAGAGAGAGAGGATAAAGAGATAGAGGATAAAGAGAGAGAGGATAAAGAGAGAGAGGATAAAGAGAGAGAGGATAAAGAGATAGAGGATAAAGAGATAGAGGGGATAAAGAGATAGAGGGGATAAAGAGATAGAGGGGATAAAGAGATAGAGGGGATAAAGAGAGAGAGGGGATAAAGAGATAGAGGGGATAAAGAGATAGTGGATAAAGAGAGAGAGGGGATAAAGAGAGGAAAACGCACAAAAAGAGCATGTGTGTGACAGGTAGAAAGAGAGAGCGAGGGATAAGACAGAGGGAGAGACAGATCGATGGAATCAAGTACCTCGAGAAAGTGTTTGAGAAAGCAAGTGAAAGGGGAGAATAGCATGGTGAATGGTAGGATCAGAATATCATGGTGAATGGTAGCATCAGAATAGCATGGTGAATGGTAGCATCAGAATAGCATGGTGAATGGTAGGATCAGAATATCATGGTGAATGGTAGCATCAGAATATCATGGTGAATGGTAGCATCAGAATAGCATGGTGAATGGTAGCATCAGAATAGCATGGTGAATGGTAGCATCAGAATAGCATGGTGAATGGTAGCATCAGAATAGCATGGTGAATGGTAGCATCAGAATAGTATGGTGAATGGTAGCATCAGAATAGTATGGTGAATGGTAGCATCAGAATAGCATGGTGAATGGTAGCATCAGAATAGCATGGTGAATGGTAGCATCAGAATAGCATGGTGAATGGTAGGATCAGAATATCATGGTGAATGGTAGCAGCAGAATATCATGGTGAATGGTAGCATCAGAATAGCATGGTGAATGGTAGCATCAGAATAGCATGGTGAATGGTAGCATCAGAATAGCATGGTGAATGGTAGCATCAGAATATCATGGTGAATGGTAGCATTAGAATATCATGGTGAATGGTAGCATTAGAATATCATCGTGAATGGTAGCAGCAGAATATCATGGTGAATGGTAGCATCAGAATAGCATGGTGAATGGTAGCATCAGAATAGCATGGTGAATGGTAGCATCAGAATATCATGGTGAATGGTAGCATCAGAATAGCATGGTGAATGGTAGCATCAGAATAGTATGGTGAATGGTAGCATCAGAATAGCATGGTGAATGGTAGCATCAGAATATCATGGTGAATGGTAGCATCAGAATAGCATGGTGAATATTAGCATCAGAATAGCATGGTGAATGGTAGCAGTAGAATAGCATGGTGAATGGTAGCAGCAGAATAGCATGGAGAATGGTAGCAGTAGAATAGCATGGTGAATGGTAGCAGTAGAATAGCATGGTGAATATTAGCATCAGAATAGCATGGTGAATGGTAGCAGCAGAATATCATGGTGAATGGTAGCAGCAGAATAGCATGGTGAATGGTAGCAGTAGAATAGCATGGTGAATGGTAGCAGTAGAATAGCATGGTGAATGGTAGCATCAGAATAGCATGGTGAATGGTAGCAGTAGAATAGCATGGTGAATGGTAGCAGTAGAATAGCATGGAGAATGGTAGCAGCAGAATAGCATGGTGAATGGTAGCAGCAGAATAGCATGGTGAATGGTAGCAGTAGAATAGCATGGTGAATGGTAGCAGTAGAATAGCATGGAGAATGGTAGCATCAGAATAGCATGGTGAATGGTAGCATCAGAATAGCATGGTGAATGGTAGCATCAGAATATCATGGTGAATGGTAGCAGTAGAATAGCATGGAGAATGGTAGCATCAGAATAGCATGGTGAATGGTAGCATCAGAATAGCATGGTGAATGGTAGCAGCAGAATAGCATGGTGAATGGTAGCAGCAGAATAGCATGGTGAATGGTAGCAGTAGAATAGCATGGTGAATGGTAGCAGTAGAATAGCATGGAGAATGGTAGCATCAGAATAGCATGGTGAATGGTAGCAGTAGAATAGCATGGTGAATGGTAGCAGTAGAATAGCATGGAGAATGGTAGCATCAGAATAGCATGGTGAATGGTAGCATCAGAATAGCATGGTGAATGGTAGCAGTAGAATAGCATGGTGAATGGTAGCAGCAGAATAGCATGGTGAATGGTAGCAGTAGAATAGCATGGTGAATGGTAGCATCTAACAGCAGCGTGACTCTCCTACACATCTCCTCTCTCAACTGGGTCATTATCTCATTAAGACATTGATGATAATGATCACCCTCATTACCCTCTCGGCTTCACAGACGCTAATCTGGTGGGAAATGTCTCCCTGATTGCCACCACCTTAAACCCAAACATGACTTATAGACCCAGCCGTAACACACACACACACACACACACAGACCTCTCTCGTCAATTATGACTTATAGACCCAGCCGTAACACACACACACACACACACACACACACACACACACACACACACACACACAGACCTCTCTCGTCAATTATGACTTATAGACCCAGCCGTCTCACACACACACACACACACACACACACACACACACACACACACACACACACACACTCACATGCCTCTTTCGTCAATTATTAAAACACACTCGCACACTTATACAGATAGATTCCCTTTGAAACACAGAGACCCATAGACTCAGACACAATGTGCTACTTATGAAGGGACAGAGATACATAAACCGACTGAACATTCACTCTAAAGAGGATACTAAACAACGTAGCCACGTCGCTATATCTGTCAACGTAGCCACGCCCCTTCTCTGTCAACGTAGCCACGCCCCTTCTCTGTCAACGTAGCCACGTCGCTTCTCTGTCAACGTAGCCACGCCCCTTCTCTGTCAACGTAGCCACGCCCCTTCTCTGTCAACATAGCCACGCCGCTTTGTCTGTCAACATAGCCACGTTGCACCTCTGTCAACATAGCCACGTTGCACCTCTGTCAACATAGCCACGTTGCACCTCTGTCAACATAGCCACGCCGCTTTGTCTGTCAACATAGCCACGTTGCACCTCTGTCAACATAGCCACGCCGCTTTCGATGTCAAGAAGAATATTTGGATCCAGACTTCAAAGTCTGGATATCAAGTCTGTAGACTGGGTGGTTGGGTGGAGGTGGGGGGAGGGGTTGCCTAGCCCCCAGAGTGCTGAGCATGTCTCCCGTCAGATGGGCCTTTTCCCTACAACAGACAAAGCTAACCTCCACAGGCACAGACTTGATCCATTTTTTCTCCTCCACCAAATCTGTGTTGTGTTGTGTTGTGTTGTGTTGTGTTGTGTTGTGTTGTGGTGTGGTGTGGTGTGGTGTGGTGTGGTGTGTTGTGGTGTGGTGTGGTGTGGTGTGGTGTGGTGTGGTGTGTTGTGGTGTGTTGTGTTGTGTTGTGTTGTGGTGTGGTGTGTTGTGTTGTGTTGTGTTGTGGTGTGGTGTGGTGTGTTGTGTTGTGTTGTGTTGTGTTGTGGTGTGGTGTGTTGTGTTGTGGTGTGGTGTGGTGTGTGGTGTGTGGTGTGGTGTGGTGTGTTGTGTTGTGGTGTGGTGTGTTGTGTTGTGTTGTGGTGTGGTGTGTTGTGGTGTGGTGTGGTGTGTGTGTGTGTATACACGGTTTAACTATACTTGTGATTATCAGAAATCCTCACTAGAATAGTAAATCAACTAAAATTCAGAGAAGTGAGGACATTTTGCTGGTCCTCACTTGTAAAAAGGCTCTTTTAGGCTTAGGGGTTTAGGATTAGGAGTTTAGGGTTAGGAGTTTAGGGTTAGGGGTTTAGTCTTAGGGGTTTAGGGTTAGGGGTTTAGGGTTAGGGGTTTAGGCTTAGAAATAGGGTTAAGGTTAGAGTTCAAGTTAAGGTTAGAGTTCAACTTAAGGTTAGGGTTAGCGCTTAGGGAAAATAGGATTTTGAATGGAAATCAATATTTGGTCCCCAAAAAGTCCTGTGTGTGTGTGTTGTGGTGTGTGGTGTGGTGTGTGGTGTGGTGTGTGTGTGTGTTCACGGTTTAACTAAAAAGTCCTGTGTGTGTGTGTTCACGGGTTCAATGCACTCAATGTAAATATGTGAATAAACAAGAGCAAACAACACAGCGTAATCAGAGATTTGCTGATTTGCCACCTTTACTGTAGACACGATGAATGATCCAACTGACTATTTCAGTGCACTGTGGGAAAAACGATATCTCTCCAGCCCGTTGCATTCCCTATTTCCGATCTGACAACAGAACCCTTCCAAGATAATACACTCCATTCCTTAAATGAAAGGGGAATTGTACAGTTATTCACCAAATACTATAGAACGGGAATTACACTTGAGACTAAACAGACATGCCTTCACTCTCTCCGTAAACAGACATGCCTTCACTCTCTCCGTAAACAGACATGCCTTCACTCTCTCTGTAAACCGACATGCCTTCACTCTCTCCGTAAACAGACATGCCTTCACTCTCTCCGTAAACAGACATACCTTCACTCTCTCCGTAAACAGACATGCCTTCACTCTCTCCGTAAACAGACATGCCTTCACTCTCTCTGTAAACCGACATGCCTTCACTCTCTCCGTAAACAGACATTCCTTCACTCTCTCCGTAAACCGACATGCCTTCACTCTCTCCGTAAACAGACATGCCTTCACTCTCTCCGTAAACAGACATGCCTTCACTCTCTCCCTAAAACGACATGCCTTCACTCTCTCCGTAAACAGACATGCCTTCACTCTCTCCGTAAACAGACATGCCTTCACTCTCTCCGTAAACAGACATGCCTTCACTCTCTCTGCAAACCGACATGCTTTCACTCTCTCCGTAAACAGACATGCCTTCACTCTCTCCGTAAACCGACATGCCTTCACTATCTCCGTAAACAGACATGCCTTCACTCTCTCCGTAAACCGACATGCCTTCACTCTCTCCGTAAACAGACATGCCTTCACTCTCTCCGTAAACAGACATGCCTTCACTCTCTCTGTAAACAGACATGCCTTCACTCTCTCTGTAAACAGACATGCCTTCACTCTCTCTGTAAACAGACATTCCTTCACTCTCTCCGTAAACCGACATGCCTTCACTCTCTCCGTAAACAGACATGCCTTCACTCTCTCCGTAAACAGACATGCCTTCACTCTCTCTGTAAACAGACATTCCTTCACTCTCTCTGTAAACAGACATGCCTTCACTCTCTCCGTAAACCGACATGCCTTCACTCTCTCCGTAAACAGACATGCCTTCACTCTCTCTGTAAACAGACATTCCTTCACTCTCTCCGTAAACAGACATGCCTTCACTCTCTCCGTAAACAGACATGCCTTCGCTCTCTCCGTAAACAGACATGCCTTCACTCTCTCTGTAAACAGACATTCCTTCACTCTCTCCGTAAACAGACATGCCTTCACTCTCTCCGTAAACAGACATGCCTTCACTCTCTCCGTAAACAGACATTCCTTCACTCTCTCTGTAAACAGACATTCCTTCACTCTCTCCGTAAACAGACATTCCTTCACTCTCTCTGTAAACAGACATTCCTTCACTCTCTCTGTAAACAGACATTCCTTCACTCTCTCCGTAAACAGACATGCCTTCACTCTCTCCGTAAACAGACATGCCTTCACTCTCTCTGTAAACAGACATGCCTTCACTCTCTCCGTAAACAGACATGCCTTCACTCTCTCTGTAAACAGACATGCCTTCACTCTCTCTGTAAATGCGCCGGCGAGAGAGGAAAATAAGAGAATGTCTGTTCAGCTCCGCCCCGGAACATTTCCATGAATATGTAATATAGTCTGAGGCCTACAGATGTTTCATCCGTGAATTATCTCCATCGTACGGCTGCCTCTTGTACGACACACAGACACACACACACACGCACTTCTTAAAAGAACTGCACACCAGTATTTCAAAGTCTGCCCACTCTAGATACCAGATGCATCACCTCAGTGGTACAGGTGCATTTCATGTCACACACTTAACATCATTAAAAAAAACATCTTTAAATAATATATAAAAGCAACAACAAGCCCAAACAAAGACTCTTCATTTTCTTCTATCCTTAATAAAAAATATGAAAAAAATACATAAATATTATGAGTGTTTTGGACATAAATTTGGGTCCCAATTTCAATATTGCTGTTTGAGAGACAAATGGGATATCCCCAAGAATGGTCTGTGAGCTTCTCCTTCTTCCCCACAAATGATAAACACACACACACACACCACTGCATCCTCCTGGCATTTGTATTGCAGTAAAAGGGATCGGGGATAGCAGTGTTGCTTATTCCAGCTCTAAAGTTCATCGTGAAGGGCACAGTCTGTCCAACGCAGTTTTTAACAGGCACGCACTTTGCGCCTGTAAATGTTATGGGTTCACATTCCTTCACTTTGAAATGTTTCCATCCAATTTGTTGTCTAGAGTCTGGATTTATGATCTAACTACAGAAAGTAACAAGTGGTGTGTGTGTGATATTTTGGAGAATGAATAGCCCAGTTATACTTCTGTTGAGAAGTGCAAACATTTGACTAGTTAATCAAAGTCTGTGAGCTATTAGCAAATCTGAAGGAAAACAAATTAAGATAATCTTATCTTTGTCTTGTGTCAAATTATAGTACTATACACAATGGTGGTTCGTGGTTGTAAAACGTTGAATAGCATTCAAACTCAATCAATCCCTGTCCCCGGTCTAAATCCGGGGCTGACCTGGGACACCAGGTGGGTGCAATTCATTGTCAGGTAAAACAGAAACCCAGCAGACCTCGTAGGGTAAGAGTTGAATATCCCTGCTGTATAGCATGAGAAAAAGCAAAGGCAACATCCAGTGACTGCCGAGGGCCGTACACGAGGTATACCAGCTCCTCCGGGAGACGACGCAGATCTCGTACGCAAACAGATGTATAATATAGCAAAGGAAGATAATAGGCCTACTGTTTAATGTGGAATGCATTGTGTCCGTTTTTTTTCGTTTTTTTCTCGTTGATCTTTCACACAATTTATGGAGACAATTGCAGATATATAATATGCATTGACGTTAGGCTACCTACTGGATTCTGCAGATGCACATGGATTGTCTTCGATGGATAAACTAACAAAGGTATGAAAACAGCTGAATCCGTGTAATGCTGGTTAAAATCTAACCGAACCAGAAGGCACGATAACTAATAACAATTGCAAAATTGGCTTTTACGCACGTTTTTGGTGTCTAATTCCTTTTCCAAACTACTATGCATTTGTGATTCAGGCAAAACCTTTTTTTTTTTACCAGCATCTCAAGCATTGACATTCACATTACTAAACTTAGATTCACATTTCAGTTCAGAGTGGTAGCCTAAATAAACGGGATTCGCAGTGGGAACCGTGCGGCGACACGCTTGACTGAAGGCCTTTACCACAAATCAACGTGCAAGGTCAGCTTTCGTTTCCAGAACATTATCCGTTGGCCTTTGCTACTATTACATTATTGAAGCAGTGCTCCCATACGCCCAATAAATACGATTTTATTTAACAGCAAAGGTGAAATGTGACCAAATTCCAGTGTGAATTGTTGTGTTCTACTACACGCATGGCCTTTTCCAAGTGCCGGGGGAGCGACTACAGTGATGTTGATAGGCCAAGGTCAGACTAATAAAACACTATGGGCTTGAGTTAACCAGGCTGTTCTTCTAGCGTGTTAATAAACCGGTTCTCCACCACAGCTGTTCAGAGTCCAATTCTGTTGCTCCAGTTACTTTTCAAAGCGGGGACAAAGGTTGTCCTGCACTCTGGTCTCTCCGTCGCACAACTGTCAACGGTCTGAGCCATTTACCGTGCACAAGTCACACATTTTACACAGTTGTGACAAATTAAACGCAACCAATATACGGCCTGTGGTCCAGTTGGAATTAATTTATGTACGTAAAGTATGCCTCAAAACGATAACAATCCGTCATGTGGTTTAGTAAGCAATGCAGAGCAACATTTGTGTCACACAGTTGTCCGTAGGCTACTCATTGACGCCGGTTCTCAGTCTGGCAAACTAAATAACGGTCCAATTATTTGGCCAATTTATCAATGACGATTGTAGGCTTTTTAAAATGTATTTTATATGGGAGTTCACTGCTTAAAAAAACAACGTGAGAAAATAGCATACGGCCGCATGGCCAATGTTCATGTTAAATTTAGTGACTTAAAAAGAAGAGAATAAACGCCTTTAACCCAAACCAGAATGTAACAGAAAAATCCACAGTGATTTGTCATGGGCCTATTTGAATTGGTTTTAAATAGGCCTAAAATGAAATGTTCCTTTTGAAATAATTGGGTGTTCTGGACATATCCTGTGTTTCACGTGCCCGGTGTAGGTTACATTATATTATGATCATCATTTATACACACACACACACACACACACACACACTATTCTGAATCAACAGGAGTCAAGTAAAGTTTTTTTAAATACTGTAAAAGTGGCAATCTGGCTATTTGTACATGTGAATCTTCAAATGATTTCCCAATATGTTAATGATATGACATGTAAATAGGCTATCAAATACATAAATAATTAGAGCCTATGGGGAGCACGCAAATGACAGGGCGCAGTTGTGGAATAAATAGCTGCCATACAATTCTAATTCATTTTGTGTAAATCGTGAAAACAGTGCATATGTAGACTAACTTATTCTAGAACAAAAGTTTTCCTCTATGGGTTCTTACCTTTCCAAAAAAAAGTCAAAAGAAGCATTGAATAAACCAGAGACGCGTCTCGCATTGCAATCCGTAATGTGTCCATGTTGACGAAGTATTCTCTGCTCGAACTGTTCAGATGAAGCGATGTAATTACTTGTTCTGATGCAAAATATTAATGTCCCATTAGTGTCATAATCTCGGTTTAAAATGCACTCCTTTTGTCCCGTGTAGCCTATTTAACTGCACCCGTGTCGACAGTTATACTAAAAACCTTGTCCTCAAAAATGCAACGCATTCCGATTCAACTGGCTACATCCCAAAACTGGTAGAAGCCCGTAGCCACGGTTCCGACTGCCCTCCTTTTCCCAACCCTTTTCCGTTAGCTTTCTGATATTCACCCTTTTCCCGAAAGTTTAAAAACAAGCGGCGAGTACTGTTCAAACTCAGTGCAAGCTTTTCAGTGATCCACGTTGATTAAATCCACCCTTCCATGGAAATAGCTTAAAAGCTCCGAGTTGTTCTGGACCGGTTCGACCCCGTCGGCGACGTTCCACCCTCGCTTCTATGCGGCTGCGCTCCAGCTCTCATCCCTCGTATCTCTTGTATCTGAGATTAAACTTCAAGTGTGTACTTTCTGCCGTGTGGAAGAGAGGACAGAGAAGGATACAATTGATGCTTCTACAAGATGCGAGGGACAGTTTAGAGGCGGGATGATAGTGACACATTGGTGAGCCAATAGTTGGTTTTCGAGGAAGCAGGTGAAGGAGGATGCAGGGTCGGCGACAGCCAATCAAATGTTCCAAATGTTCCCCAAACAAATACAACTGGAATGTGAGGACATTATCACGCGAAATGGGACTCCAAAAAGGAGAGACCTATGCCGCTTTCCTCATGTCTATAATACACACCGGAGTGAGTTTAGACAGATACAAAAAACAATAATATATATAATGAGTTCATTAAATATCAAATATTGTTAGGCTTTTATTCTGATAAACGTGGGCGTGTGGTAGATAAACTGTGTCTGATGCAAGCGAAACCTTTAAGTAGGCTATAGTCTTAGGCTACCGTGTTTACAAGAACAGTAAAACTGTCGTCGATTATTCATGCCTAAGACACTGTAACACCTGTTTACAGTGTAATCGATAGATGCATCTATCAGCTGATTGCATGCGGCTGCTTGTACAATAAAATATGTGATATTCTACTGTAGCCTACTCTACTATTCCCTTGATGAAACTGATACACGTTCAATTAAAGGACACGGGCAAAATAAAATTAAAATATTATTTTGTTCCTAGACTCGGACTATATTTCATACACTGGTTTCCATTGTCAGCTGAATGTTTTAAAGCTCAGAAATAACATTGTGACTTATTGAATTGCAAATGCTCCTCCATCTCTGGTCTGAGGATTTCCCACAACTTTCAAACGGGTTGTCAGCTCATACCGGAGGAGTGATAGCGATCCCTAGCGGGGGATTCAGGAACAGTCTGAATGAGGACAAGGCTTTTATGCACCAGATAAAATGACGGAACAAAGGATTCCTTCATGACGAAATAAATCATGCAGCCTGGCCTCACAGACATACGAAACATACTTAACATATTTCTGAGCAGCTGCAAGATGTATGATACCTACTAATGGTTTAGTTACTATAGACAGACATTAAAGTAGGGAGGGAGGATGAGTGGGCGTAATCTCCGACCTTTTAGCAATCCAAAGGTTCCAATGTTCGCGTTTCATCAGGGACAACTGTAGCATTTTAGCTAACCCTTCCCCTAACCCTTAACTTAACCCAATTCCCCTAACCTGCTATGTAAATTCACCTAACCTTTGCTGTTTTAGTTCTAACAACCAATGTGAATTTTCCCCATAATTCTCCTTTGTTGTTACTATGCAACAAGCAACCTGGTCACAGAGAAACACATATAATACAATACATCCTCCAAGACCTGATAAGTTAAGTCATCCAATTTGCATGCTATTGTACGACTGGGTACGACGTACAGTTGAAGTCAGAAGTTTACATACACTTAGGTTGGAGTCATTAAAACTCGTTTTTCAACCACTCCACAAATTTCTTGTTAACAAACTATAGTTTTGGCAAGTCGGTTAGGACATCTACTTTGTGCATGACACAAGTAATTTTTCAAACAATTGTTTACAGACAGATTGTTTCACTTAAAATTCACTGTATCACAATTCCAGTGGGTCAGAAGTTTACATACACTAAGTTGACTGTGCCTTTAAACACCTTGGACATTTCCAGAAATTGATGTCATGGCTTTTGAAGCTTCTGATAGGCTAATTGACATCATTTGAATCAATTGGAGGTGTACCTGTGGATGTATTTCAAGGCCTACCTTCAAACTCAGTGCCTCTTTGCTTGACATCATGGGAACATCAAAAGAAATCAGCCAAGACCTCAGAAAAAAATTGTTAGACCTCCACAAGTCTGGTTCATCCTTGGGAGCAATTTCCAAACGCTTGAAAATACCACGTTCATCTGTACAAACAATAGTATGCAAGTATAAACACCATGGGACCACGCAGCCGTCATACCGCTCAGGAAGGAGACACGTTCCGTCTCCTAGAGATGAACGTACTTTGGTGCGAAAAGTGCAAATCAATCCCAGAACAACAGCAAAGGACCTTATGAAGATGCTGGAGGAAACAGATACAAAAGTATCTATATCCACAGTAAAACGAGTCCTATATCGACATAACCTGAAAGGCCTCTCAGCAAGGAAGAAGCCACTGCTCCAAAACCGCCATAAAAAAAGCCATACTACGGTTTGCAACTGCACATGGGGACAAATATCGTACTTTTTGGAGAAATGTCCTCTGGTCTGATGAAACAAAAATATAACTGTTTGACCATAATGACCATCGTTATGTTTGTAGGAAAAAGGTGGAGGCTTGCAAGCCGAAGAACACCATCCCAACCATGAAGCACGGGGGTGGCAGCATCATGTTGTGGGGGTGCTTTTCTGCAGGAGGGACTGGTGCACTTCACAAAATAGATGGCATCATGAGGTAAGAAAATGATGTGGATATATTGAAGCAACATCTCAACACATCAGTCAGGAAGTTAAAGCTTGGTCGCAAATGGGTCTTCCAAATGGACAATGACCCCAAGCATACTTCCAAAGTTGTGGCAAAATGGCTTAAGTACAACAAAGTGAAGGTATTGGAGTGGCCATCACAAAGCCCTGACCTCAATCCTATAGAAAATTAGTGGGCAGAACTGAAAAGGTGTGTGCGAGCAAAGAGGCCTACAAACCTGACTCAGTTACACCAGCTCTGTCAGGAGGAATGGGCCAAAATTCACCCAACTTATTGTGGGAAGCTTGTGGAAGGCTACCCGAAACATTTGACCCAAGTTAAACAATTCAAAGATAATGCTACCAAATACTAATTGAGTGTTTGTAAACTTCTGACCCACTGGGAATGTGATGAAAGAAATAAAAGCTGAAATAAATCATTCTCTCTACTGTTATTCTGACATTTCACATTCTTAAAATAAAGTTGTGATCCTAACTGACCTAAGACAGGGAATTTTTACTGGGATTAAATGTCAGGAATTGTGAAATTGAGTTTAAATGTATTTGGCTAAGGTGTATGTTAACTTTTGACTTCAACTGTATGTGAGGATGCTGTTCATCGGCTACAGCTTGGCTTTTAATACCCTAATGCCCTATCAGCTCATTACAAAGCTCACGGCCCTGGGTCTGAACTCTTCCCTATGCAAATGTATCCTGGAATTCCTGACGGGCCACCCCAGGTGGTGAAGGTAGGCATCATTACCTCCTGGAAACTGATCCTCAACACGTGGGCCTCACAAGGATGCGTCCCCAGTCCCCTCCTGTATTCCCTGTATACCTGCGACTGCGTGGCCTCACACGGTTCCAACTCCATCATCAAGTTAGCTGACGACACAACAATAGTAGGCCTGATTACCAACAACAACGAGACAGCCTACATTCGAGGAGGTAGGCACTCTGACCTCATGGTCCCTTAACATCACCAAAACAAAGAAGCCGATTGTGTACTTCAGGAGGAACCAGGCTGGACATGCTCCCATCCTTATCAACAGGGCCGCCGGGGAGACTTACTTATGCTGATCCCCTATGGACATTTACATTTGATACGTATTATACGGTACGTCCTCTGATTTGATACGTATTATACGGTACGTCCTCTGATTTGATACGTATTATACGGTACGTCCTCTGATTTGATACGTATTATACGGTATGTCCTCTGATTTGATACGTATTATACGGTACGTCCTCTGATTTGATACGTATTATACGGTATGTCCTCTGATTTGATACGTATTATACGGTATGTCCTCTGATTTAATACGTATTATACGGTACGTCCTCTGATTTGATACGTATTATACGGTATGTCCTCTGATTTGATACGTATTATACGGTATGTTCTCTGAGCTGCTCTTCCTCCCGGGGAAGGACTGCCCGTTCCATGATCTCGCCATCACGGTTGACAACTCCATTGTGTCCTCCTCCCAGAGTGCTAAGAACCTTGGCGTGACCCTGGACAACACCCTGTTGTTCTCCACTAACATCAAGGCGGTGACCCGATCCTGTAGGTTCATGCTCTACAACATTCGCAGAGTACGACCCTGCCTCACACAGGAAGCGGCACAGGTCCTAATCCAGGCACTTGTCATCTCCCGTCTGGATTACTGCAACTCGCTGTTGGCTGGGCTCCCTGCCTGTGCCATTAAACCCCTACAATTCATCCAGAACGCCGCAGCCCGTCTGGTGTTCAACCTTCCCAAGTTCTCTCACGTCACCCCGCTCCTCCGCTCTTTCCACTGGCTTCCAGTTGAAGCTCGCATCTGCTACAAGACCATGGTGCTTGCCTACGGAGCTGTGAGGGGAACGGCACCTCCGTACCTTCAGGCTCTGATCAGTCCCTGCACCCAAAGAAGGGCACTGCGTTCATCCACCTCTGGCCTGCTCGCCTCCCTACCTCTGAGGAAGCACAGTTCCCGCTCAGCCCAGTCAAAACTGTTCGCTGCTCTGGCACCCCAATGGTGGAACAAGCTCCCTCACGACGCCAGGACAGCGGAGTCAATCACCACCTTCCGGAGACACCTGAAACCCCACCTCTTTAAGGAATACCTGGGATAGGATAAAGTAATCCTTCTAACACCCCCCCCCCCTAAAAGATTTAGATGCACTATTGTAAAGTGGTTGTTCCACTGGATATCATAAGGTGAATGCACCAATTTGTAAGTCGCTCTGGATAAGAGCGTCTGCTAAATGACTTAAATGTAAATGTATGTAAATGTATGATATTTTCCGACCGCTATTCCATTCATAATGTAACACGACGTAACGCAATATATCATACTAAATGGAGTGTCACATATTTATGTACAGAATAAAACAAATTGCCCTGAGACCATGTTGAAACATGTTATGAAAGATTTATTGATGGGTAAAAATAATGTTTTGACTGATTTTGTAGGTTCATACTGCACAGCCATACACTCAGATGAGATTAATGCCCATGCGTTTCTATAGAGCCTAATATCGATTTCTCACACATTTAGTCATTTAACTATATCAATTGCAAGAAAAAAGTGAAAGTGACGCATGCATCTTCTTTAACAGTTTATGAAAATAATTTTTTCAAAAGATTGATTATACAATTGTTTATGGAAATCAATGGACAGTGTTGTATTTGAGTCAATAAAGGTATTGGTCTAACAACCATCCAACTGCCCACAGATAACTCCCTTCCATCTTGGATACCCCTACAATAACCTGTTATTTAGGGATAGGGAATCAACAATAACCTGTTATTTAGGGTTAGGGAATCTACAATAACCTGTTATTTAGGGTTAGGGAATCTACAATAACCTGGTATTTAGGGATAGGGAATCGACAATAACCTGTTATTTAGGGTTAGGGAATCTACAATAACCTGTTATTTAGGGATAGGGAACCTACAATAACCTGTTATTTAGGGATAGAGAATCTACAATAACCTGGTATTTAGGGTTAGGGAATCTACAATAACCTGTTATTTAGGGTTAGGGAATCTACAACAACCTGTTATTTAGGGTTAGGGAATCTACAATAACCTGTTATTTAGGGTTAGGGAATCTACAATAACCTGGTATTTAGGGTTAGGGAATCTACAATAACCTGTTATTTAGGGTTAGGGAATCTACAATAACCTGGTATTTAGGGTTAGGGAATCTACAATAACCTGTTATTTAGGGATAGGGAATCTACAATAGCCTGTTATTTAGGGTTAGGGAATCTACAATAACCTGGTATTTAGGGTTAGGGAATCTACAATAACCTGTTATTTAGGGTTAGGGAATCTACAATAACCTGTTATTTAGGGATAGGGAATCTACAATAACCTGTTATTTAGGGATAGGGAATCTACAATAACCTGTTATTTAGGGTTAGGGAATCTACAATAACCTGGTATTTAGGGTTAGGGAATCTACAATAACCTGTTATTTAGGGATAGGGAATCTACAATAACCTGTTATTTAGGGTTAGGGAATCTACAATAACCTGTTATTTAGGGTTAGGGAATCTACAATAACCTGTTATTTAGGGTTAGGGAATCTACAATAACCTGGTATTTTAGGGACAAAATGGATATTCAGTAGGCAACAACACAAGATGAATGTAAAAACTGTTGGTTCCCAGAATGTTCCGGGAACATTTATTGTTTTTGTTTAAGTTGTGGGAACATTATGTGCTTGCTGGGAGGAGGCTATTTTATAACAAAGCACACATTTGGGTTCACAACACAGGCTCATGTAGTCTTTAAGTCAGAGGCATTCTGTATTGTGTTTGAATGAGGTGGACCATTCAATCTTACAAGGACAGACAGAATGATAGAATTGCAGAGAGAAACACTCAGACAGTACACACATACAGGACACAAGCGTAGGCCTGCTCAGTCAAAGCCCACAGTACTCCTCTCCCAAAACATATGTTCACATTGGCAAAGCATGTGAAATAGACAATAAACAAAGGGAAATGAATAATCAGAAATTAACAGTAAACATTAAACTCTCAAAAGTTTTAAAATAATATAGACATTGTAAATGTTATACACTGCTCAAAAAAATAAAGGGAACACTTAAACACTTAAAGTAATCTACCAATTCCACAACAACTACCTTATACACACAAGTGTAAAGGAATGAATACGAATATGTACATAGAAATATATAAATGAGTGATGACCGAACGGCATAGGCAAGATGCAGTAGATGGTATAGAGTACAGTATATACATATGAGATGAGTAATGTAGGGTATGAAAACATTATATAAAGTGGCATTGTTTAAAGTGGCTAGTGATACATTACATCAAGATGGTAAGATGCAGTAGATGGTATAGAGTACAGTATATACACTGCTCAAAAAAATAAAGGCAACACTTAAACAACACAATGTAACTCCAAGTCAATCACACTTCTGTGAAATCAAACTGTCCACTTAGAAAGCAACACTGATTGACAATAAATTTCACATTCTGTTGTGCAAATGGAATAGACAACAGGTGGAAATTATAGGCAATTAGCAAGACACCCCCAATAAAGGAGTGGTTCTGCAGGTGGGGACCACAGACCACTTCTCAGTTCCTATGCTTCCTGGCTGATGTTTTGGTCACTTTTGAATGCTGGCGGTGCTTTCACTCTAGTGGTAGCATGAGACGGAGTCTACAACCCACACAAGTGGCTCAAGTAGTGCAGCTCATCCAGGATGGCACATCAATGCAAGCTGTGGCAAGAAGGTTTGCTGTGTCTGTCAGCGTAGTGTCCAGAGCATGGAGGCGCTACCAGGAGACAGGCCAGTACATCAGGAGATGTGGAGGAGGCCGTAGGAGGGCAACAGCAGCAGGACCGCTACCTCCGCCTTTGTGCAAGGAGGAGCAGGAGAAGCACTGCCAGAGCCCTGCAAAAGGACCTCCAGCAGGCCACAAATGTGCATGTGTCTGCTCAAACGGTCAGAAACAGACTCCATGAGGGTGGTATGAGGGCCCAACGTCCACAGGTGGGGTTGTGCTTACAGCCCAACACCGTGCAGGATGTTTTTTGCCAGAGAACACCAAGATTGGCAAATTCGCCACTGGCGCCCTGTGCTCTTCACAGATGAAAGCAGGTTCACACTGAGCACGTGACAGACGTGACAGTCTGGAGACGCCGTGGAGAACGTTCTGCTGCCTGCAACATCCTCCAGCATGACCGGTTTGGCGGTGGGTCAGTCATGGTGTGGGGTGGCATTTCTTTGGGGGGCCGCACAGCCCTACATGTGCTCGCCAGAGGTAGCCTGACTGCCATTAGGTACCGAGATGAGATCCTCAGACCCCTTGTGAGACCATATGCTGGTGCGGTTGGCCCTGGGTTCCTCCTAATGCAAGACAATGCTAGACCTCATGTGGCTGGAGTGTGTCAGCAGTTCCTGCAAGAGGAAGGCATTGATGCTATGGACTGGCCCGCCCGTTCCCCAGACCTGAATCCAATTGAGCACATCTGGGACATCATGTCTCGCTCCATCCACCAACACCACGTTGCACCACAGACTGTCCAGGAGTTGGCGGATGCTTTAGTCCAGGTCTGGGAGGAGATCCCTCAGGAGACCATCCGCCACCTCATCAGGAGCATGCCCAGGCGTTGTAGGGAGGTCATACAGGCACGTGGAGGCCACACACACTACTGAGCCTCATTTTGACTTGTTTTAAGGACATTACATCAAAGTTGGATCAGCCTGTAGTGTGGTTTTCCACTTTAATTTTGAGTGTGACTCCAACTCCAGACCTCCATGGGTTGATAAATTGGATTTCCATTGATTATTTTTGTGTGATTTTGTTGTCAGCACATTCAACTATGCAAAGAAAAAAGTATTTAATAAGATTATTTATTTCATTCAGATCTAGGATGTGTTGTTTAAGTGTTCCCTTTATTTTTTTTAGCAGTATATTATTGGCTATGGTTAGTAAGTGTAGCTCATTTTCCACTTCATTTTGTGGGCAGTGGGCACATAGGCAGACCTGGCTCTCAAGAGAAGACAGGCTATGGCAGCCTCTTGATAGAAAGGCTATGCTCACTGTGTCTGTACATAGTAAAAGCTTTCCTTAATGTTGGGTCAATCCCAGTGGTTAGGTACTCTGCTACGGTGTACTCTCTGTTTAGGGCCAAATAACATTCCAGTTTGCTCAGATTTTTTACAATCTTTCCAATGTGTCAAGTAATTATCTTTTTGTTTTCTCATGATTTGGTTGGGTGTAACTGTGTTGCTGTCCTGGGGCTCTGTGGGGTCTGTTTGTGTTTGTAAACATAGTCACAGTACTAGCTGGGTGAGAGGACACTTTTCCAGGTTCATCTCTCTGTAGGTGATGGCTTTGTTATGGAAGGTTTGAGAATCACTTCCTTTTAGGTGGTTGTAGAATCTAATAGCTCTTTTCTGGATTTTTATCATGAGTCGTTTTAATTCTGCTCTACATTATTTGGTGTTTTACTTTGTACACGGAATATGTTTTTGCAGAATTCTGCAATTTGAATCTGAATTTGGTGTTAGTCCCATTTTCTGAACTTCTGGTTGATAATTGGACCCCAGACCTCACAATGGGTTCTATAACTGACTCAAGTATTTTTAGCCAGATCCTAATTGGGATCAAATGTAATGTTCCTTTTGATGGCATAGAAGGCCCATCTTGCCATGTCTCTCAGATCATTCAAAACTTAGTGGAAGTTACCTGTGGTGCTGATGTTTAGACTGAGGTAGGTATAGTTTTTTTTGTGTGCTCTAAGGCAACAGTGTCTAGGTGGAATTTGTATTTGTTGTCCTGGAAACTTAACCTTTTTTTTGGAACACCATTATTTTGGTCTTACTGCGATTTACTGTCAGGGCAAAAATATAACAAAATCTGTGCAGAAAATCTAGGTGCTGCTGTAGGCCCTCCTTAGTTGGGGACAGAAGCACCAGATCATCTGCAAACAGTAAACATGTGACTCCAGACTCTAGTAGGGTGAGGCCGGGTGCTGCAGACTGTTCTAGAGCCCTCGCCAATTCATTAATATACATGTTGAATAGGGTGGGGCTCAAGCTGCATTCTTGTCTCACCCCACGGCCCTGAGGAAAGAAATCTGTGTTTTTTGCCAATTTTAACCGCAAACTTATTGTTTGTGTACATGGATTTTATAATGCCGCATGTTTGTCCCCCAACACCACTTTCCATCTATTTGTATAGCAGACCCTCATGCCAAATTGCATCATACACGTTTATGAAAGCAACAACAGGTCCCTGTGGCTCAGTTGGTAGAGCATGGTGTTTGCAACGCCAGGGTTGTGGGTTCGATTCCCATGGGGGTCCAGTACAAAAAAAAAGAAATGTATGCATTCACTACTGTAAGTCGCTCTGGATAAGAGCGTCTGCTAAATGACTTAAAATGTAAAAACAAAGTATGAGACGACTTTTCTTTTGTTCGTTTCTCAATAAGGGTGTGCAGGGTGAATATATGTTCTGTCATATGGTAATTTGGTAAAAAGCCAATTTGACATTTGCTCAGTACATTGTTTTCACTGAGGAAATGTACAAGTCTGCTGTTAATGATAATGGTTGCTGTAAAGGTTGCTGTTGACGGATATCCCACGGTAGTTATTGGGGTCAAATTTGTCTTTGGGGTGATCAGTCCTTGCTTCCAAGTACTGGGGAAGATGCCAGAGCTGTGGATGATGATAAAGAGTTTAAATATATAAATAAATATTTCAATATATATATATATTTTATTTATACTGAACAAAAATATAAACGCAACAAGTAAAGTGTTGTTCCCATGTGAGCCGAAACAAAAGATCCCCAAAATTTTCAATGTGCGCAAAGCTTATTTCTCTCAAATTTTGTGCACAAATTTGTTTACATCCCTGTTAGTGAGCATTTCTCCTTTGACAAGCTAATCCATCCACCTGACAGGTGTGGCATATCAAGAAGCTGATTAAACAGCATGGTCATTACACAGGTGCACCTTGTGCTGAGGACAATAAAAGGCCAATCTAAAATGTGCAGTTTTGTCACACAACACAGTGCCACAGATGTCTCAAGTTTTGAGGGAGTATACAATTGGCATGCTGACTGCAGGAATGTCCAACAGAGCTGTTGCCAGAGAATTTAATGTTAATTTCTCTACCATAAGCCGCGTCCAACATTGAGAATTTGGCAGTACATTCGACCGGCCTCACAACCGCAGACAACGTGAAACCACGCCAGTCCAGGACCTCCACATCTGGCTTCTCCACCTGTGGGATCGTCTGAGGAGGGGGAGTGGTGGTGCTGAGGAGTATTTCTGTCTGTAATAAAGCCCTTTTGTGGGGAAAAACTCATTCTGATTGGCTGCGCACCTGCCCAGTCATGTGAAATCTATAGATTAGGGCCTAATGAATTTATTTCAATTGACTGATTTCCTTCCATGAACTGTAACTCAGTAAAATCTTTGAATTTGTTGCATGTTGCATTTATATTTTTGTTCAGTAACAGAAACCACCATCAACACTACAGTTTCAGAGGTTTGTATTTTGTCCTGTAGTTCATTCAATGTAACTGGAGAATCCAGTGAGTTCTGGTAGTCTTTAATAGTTGATTCTAAGATTGTATTTGATAATGTATATGTTTTTGCAGTTTGTTCTTTGTTCTTTGTTATAGATCCAAAAAGATTGGAGAAGTGGTTGATCCATACATCTCCGTTTTGAATAGATAATTCTTCATGTTGTTTGTTTAGTATGTTCCAATTGTTCCAGAAGTGGTTAGTCTATGAATTCTTCAATTGCATTCAACTGATTTCTGATGTGCTGTTCCTTCATTTTCCGTAGTGTATTTCTGTATTGTTTTAGTGATTCACCACAACGAAGGAGTAGGATCAGGTTTTCTGGGTCTCTGTGTTTTTGGTTGGATAGGTTCCAATGACAGGACAATGACCCAACACACCTCCAGGCTGTGTAAGGGCTATTTGACCAAGAAGGAGAGTGATGGAGTGCTGCATCAGATGACCTGGCCTCCACAATCACCTGACCTCAACCCAGTTGAGATGGTTTGTGATGAGTTGGACCGCAGAGTGAAGTAAAAGCAGCCAACAAGTGCTCAGCATATGTGGGAACTCCTTCAAGACTGTTTTGAAAAGCATTCCAGGTGAAGCTGGTTGAGAGAATGCCAAGAGTGTGAAAGCTGTCATAAAGGCAGGGTGGCTACTTTGAAGAATCTCAAATATAAAATATATTATGATTTGTTTAACACTTTTTTGGTTACTACATGATTCCATATGTGTTATTTCATAGTTTTGATGTCTTCACTGTTATTCTACAATGTAGAAAATAGTAAAATAAAGAAAAACCCTTGAATGAGTAGGTGTGTCAAAACTTCTGACTGGTACTATATATATGGAGACTGTGTTTAGTTAAACAAATAAGGGGTTAAATACATGTAAAAAAAAAAATGTATACAAAAGAAAAAGAATAACAAAATGTTTTCTGATATTTCTTATATCTCTCAGATATAGGACAGACACTTCAAAACAAACTTTCTTTTGATTTATTTTTGGGGGGGACTACATGTTGTTCCATGTAGTGTTTCTGTTGTTCTATGTGTTTGTATGGGCTAATAGCAGTAAGGCCAAATACACATTTTCATCAACAAAAGTTTTTAGGTATTTTTTTGAATGCTTCAAGTGGTCTTACAATTCTAAATCAAATAGCAAAATGATCCTTGGTATGACCTTCCTAAAACAATTCCATATAGCTTAGTGTAGGTCCTCTTGGTGCAGGTCCTCTGGGAGGGGGTCTCACAGTTCTGAGAGGGTGTCTCTCTGGTCTGGGCGGGGTGTTCGTTGCTGTGTTGCTCCTGTGTGAGGTGTTGGGGCTGCGGTTGAGGGTGGTCCTGGCAAAAGTGGAGACTGCTGCATTGTAGAGGTGGACTTGTTCATAAAGGCTGTTCAAGTCCATGACGGAGTGGTAGACGTTAGGTTTTGAGGTACAGTCCCGGGAAATGCTTTCATTCACCAGCTGTATGGTGGCAGGTGAAAGTATTTTTGCGGTAGTATGGTGGAGATAACCACTTGTGAGTTAGGGAATGAGGAAGAAGCTTTTTCAAATCACTCCCTGGAGTGGTGTGGCCACCCTTTCCTGCTGGGCCCTCAGGTCATTTGCCCCTGTGTGAATTCTGATGTGGCTGGGGGACCCTAGTCAGTCCTCAGACAGCAAGTCTTGGGCGCACTGGGTGTTTAAACACCACCAGGTGTTTTAGAAAAACTTTATTCTCATCAACGTATTTCCCATTTGAGTTACTGAGGAGCACAATCTCTGGCGTTTGAGTGTCCTTGTGGGGGTGTTGTCAGGGGTGGCTGCTGGGAGTCTGCTGCGTTGGTAGGTCCTGCCTTGTCTCTCCCGCTGTGGTGTTAAGGTCGTGGTTGAGGTCTGAAGTGGGCTGTTCTGTTGGCTTCTCTGGTGGGATGGCAACCTCTCTCATAAATATTACACTGTTGCACCTCAGCTTTCTCACTTCCTCCTGCAGTACTGTTAGCTGGGCTGAGTGCTCCTCTCCTCCTGCAGTACTGTTAGCTGGGCTGAGTGCTCCTCTCCTCCTGCAGTGCTGTTAGCTGGGCTGTGTTCCTCTCCTCCTGCAGTGCTGTTAGCTGGGCTGTGTGTTCCTCTCCTCCTGCAGTGCTGTTAGCTGGGCTGTGTTCCTCTCTCTCCTCCTGCAGTGCTGTTAGCTGGGCTGTGTGTTCCTCTCTCTCCTCCTTTGCTGTTAGCTGGGCTGTGTGTTCCTCTCTCTCCTCCTGCAGTGCTGTTAGCTGGGCTGTGTGTTCCTCTCTCTCCTCCTCTGCTGTTAGCTGGGCTGTGTGTTCCTCTCTTTCCTCCTGCAGTGCTGTTAGCTGGGCTGTGTGTTCCTCTCCTCCTGCAGTGCTGTTAGCTGGGCTGTGTGTTCCTCTCTCTCCTCCTGCAGTGCTGTTAGCTGGGCTGTGTGTTCCTCTCTCTCCTCCTCTGCTGTTAGCTGGGCTGTGTGTTCCTCTCTTTCCTCCTGCAGTGCTGTTAGCTGGGCTGTGTGTTCCTCTCCTCCTGCAGTGCTGTTAGCTGGGCTGTGTGTTCCTCTCTCTCCTCCTGCAGTGCTGTTAGCTGGGCTGTGTGTTCCTCTCCTCCTGCAGTGCTGTTAGCTGGGCTGTGTTCCTCTCTCTCCTCATGCAGTGCTGTTAGCTGGGCTGTGTGTTTCTCTCTCTCCTCCTGCAGTGCTGTTAGCTGGGCTGTGTGTCCCTCTCTCTCCTCCTGCAGTGCTGTTAGCTGGGCTGTGTGCTCCTCTCCTCCTGCAGTGCTGTTAGCTGGGCTGTGTCCTCCCTCTCCTCCTGCAGTGCTGTTAGCTGGGCTGTGTCCTCTCTCTCCTCCTGCAGTGCTGTTAGCTGGGCTTTGTGTTCCTCTCTCTCCTCCTGCAGTGCTGTTAGCTGGGCTGTGTGTGCCTCTCTCTCCTCCTGCAGTGCTGTTAGCTGGGATGTGTTCCTCTCTCTCCTCCTGCAGTGCTGTTAGCTGGGCTGTGTGTTCCTCTCTTTCCTCCTGCAGTGCTGTTAGCTGGGCTGTGTTCCTCTCTCTCCTCCTGCAGTGCTGTTAGCTGGGCTGTGTGTTCCTCTCTCTCTCTCCTCCTGCAGTGCTGTTAGCTGGGATGTGTTCCTCTCTCTCCTCCTGCAGTGCTGTTAGCTGGGCTGTGTGTTCCTCTCCTCCTGCAGTGCTGTTAGCTGGGCTGTGTGTTCCTCTCTCCTCCTGCAGTGCTGTTAGCTGGGCTGTGTGTCCCTCTCTCTCCTCCTGCAGTGCTGTTAGCTGGGCTGTGTGTTCCTCTCTTTCCTCCTGCAGTGCTGTTAGCTGGGCTGTGTGTTCCTCTCTCTCCTCCTGCAGTGCTGTTAGCTGGGCTGTGTCCTCTCTCTCCTCCTGCAGTGCTGTTAGCTGGGCTGTGTGTTCCTCTCTCTCCTCCTGCAGTGCTGTTAGCTGGGCTGTGTGTTCCTCTCTCTCCTCCTGCAGTGCTGTTAGCTGGGCTGTGTTCCTCTCTCTCCTCCTGCAGTGCTGTTAGCTGGGCTGTGTTCCTCTCTCTCCTCCTGCAGTGCTGTTAGCTGGGCTGTGTGTTCCTCTCGCTCCTCCTGCAGTCATGTTAGCTGGGCTGTGTTCCTCTCGCTCCTCCTGCAGTGCTGTTAGCTGGGCTGTGTGCTCCTCTCCTCCTGCAGCGCTGTTAGCTGGGCTGTGTTCCTCTATCCTCCTCCTCTGCTGTTAGCTGGGCTGTGTTCCTCTCTCTCCTCCTCCTCTGCTGTTAGCTGGGCTGTGTGCCTCTCTCTCCTCCTGCAGTGCTGTTAGCTGGGCTGTGTGTTCCTCTCTCTCCTCCTGCAGTGATGTTAGCTGGGCTGTGTGTTACTCTCTCTCCTCCTGTGCTGTTAGCTGGGCTGTGTGTTCCTCTCTCTCCTCCTGCAGTGCTGTTAGCTGGGCTGTGTGTTCCTCTCTCTCCTCCTGCAGTGCTGTTAGCTGGGCTGTGTGCCTCTCTCTCCTCCTGCAGTGCTGTTAGCTGGGCTGTGTGTTCCTCTCTCTCCTCCTGCAGTGATGTTAGCTGGGCTGTGTGTTACTCTCTCTCCTCCTGTGCTGTTAGCTGGGCTGTGTGTTCCTCTCTCTCCTCCTGCAGTGCTGTTAGCTGGGCTGTGTGTCCCTCTCTCTCCTCCTGCAGTGCTGTTAGCTGGGCTGTGTGTTCCTCTCTCTCTCCTCCTGCAGTGCTGTTAGCTGGGCTGTGTTCCTCTCCATCCTCCTGCAGTGCTGTTAGCTGGGCTGTGTGTTCCTCTCTCTCCTCCTGCAGTGCTGTTAGCTGGGATGTGTTCCTCTCCCTCCTCCTGCAGTGCTGTTAGCTGGGCTGTGTGCCTCTCTCTCCTCCTGCAGTGCTGTTAGCTGGGCTGTGTGTCCCTCTCTCTCCTCCTGCAGTGATGTTAGCTGGGCTGTGTGTTACTCTCTCTCCTCCTGTGCTGTTAGCTGGGATGTGTTCCTCTCCCTCCTCCTGCAGTGCTGTTAGCTGGGCTGTGTGCCTCTCTCTCCTCCTGCAGTGCTGTTAGCTGGGCTGTGTGTTCCTCTCTCCTCCTGCAGTGATGTTAGCTGGGCTGTGTGTTACTCTCTCTCCTCCTGTGCTGTTAGCTGGGCTGTGTGTTCCTCTCTCTCCTCCTGTGCTGTTAGCTGGGCTGTGTGTTCCTCTCTCTCCTCCTTAAGGTCTCTCACCTCAGACCGGAGTGCTGCCAGTTCTACCAGTAAGCCTTCTATCTCCACCTTCAGCCCTTCTGGTCCTGTTGGGAGGGTGTTGTCGTGGTGGTCTGTACTGACTAGAGTGTGTGGACTAGCTTTCTGAGCTCCACCATGTCTCTCTCCAGCTCGGTGAATGTATCTCTTTCAATGATGGAGGAGCAGTGCAGTGGTTGGACCTGGTTCTGTGCAGACTCTCCTCGTCTGCAGGGTAGTTTGAAGAAGTGTGATCAGATTTGCTCACGGTGGGGGAGTCATCACCAAGAGAAAGCTTCTTCTGCTGTGCTCTCTCTCTCTGATTCTGCTTCTTCTGCTGTGCTCTCTCTCTGATTCTGCTTCTTCTGCTGTGTTCTCTCTCTCTGATTCTGCTTCTTCTGCTGTGTTCTCTCTCTCTGATTCTGCTTCTTCTGCTGTGTTCTCTCTCTGATTCTGCTTCTTCTGCTGTGCTCTCTCTCTGATTCTGCTTCTTCTGCTGTGCTCTCTCTCTGATTCTGCTTCTTCTGCTGTGCTCTCTCTCTCTGATTCTGCTTCTTCTGCTGTGTTCTCTCTCTGATTCTGCTTCTTCTGCTGTGCTCTCTCTCTCTCTGATTCTGCTTCTTCTGCTGTGTTCTCTCTCTCTGATTCTGCTTCTTCTGCTGTGCTCTCTCTCTCTGATTCTGCTTCTTCTGCTGTGTTCTCTCTCTCTGATTCTGCTTCTTCTGCTGTGCTCTCTCTCTCTGATTCTGCTTCTTCTGCTGTGTTCTCTCTCTCTGATTCTGCTTCTTCTGCTGTGCTCTCTCTCTCTGATTCTGCTTCTTCTGCTGTGCTCTCTCTCTCTGATTCTGCTTCTTCTGCTGTGCTCTCTCTCTGATTCTGTGGAAGTCCTGTTGGAAGTGTTTGAATTTACCCTTTTTCTAGTTATTGGTTTGTCTGAAAGTTTTTGCTGGATAATCCTTTGTAGTAAGAATCCTTCTTGAATCCTTCTAGGTAATTTTGTCCAAAATCAGGTTGTAGGTTTGGAGCTCTGATTTGGAGTGAAGGCTGTGTTGTGGAGGGTAGTATCCTGTATATGTCCTTAAATATATATATACGTTTATCCAACTCTAAATCTATATTTTTGTAGAAAAATACTGAAAGATTCAGGAGCTGATCTGCTCATGACCGCTCTCTCTCTCTCTCCTTCTCCTCTGCTCAACTCAGTTGGACTGTGCTGGTTGCCATCTACATGCTCACTCGAGCGAGTCGAATACATTAGAATCCAATTAAGTGAAGTGAAGAGAGCTGCTCAGGCTTGTAGTGCTCAGCCACTGACTTGACAAGGGTGTGTGTGTGTCGGTGTGTTCTAGGTCTAGCCAGGCTTTTGAGGACTAATTCATTACACTACTGTAGGTTCATTGCCCATCATACAATGCAGAACACTGGTTGACTGACACCCAGCAAATATAAATCAATAAGCCGTTGGGGCAATCACTATGGCCTCCTGCAGACATTGTTCAACTTGAAGTTGGGAGAAACATGCAATCAACAAATCACCAGCTGAACAGAAACATGTGAAGTCTAGGGGCTGAAGGATGGTAGTTAACAAAAACTGAAATCATGTCTCTTCCTCATTTTATTGTACTGTAACGAAGGAGTGTTTTAACACAGACAGATGCTGCTGTAATGAAGGAGTGTTTTAACACAGACAGATGCTGTCCGCATTCAGGCCATTCTTTAAGTAATCGGTGTAGTATTTCCCTGGGCTGGAAACTCCGACCTGCTTCAGTGTAATGATGCCCCTTAGATCAGTTAATGAGAAGAGCCTTTTGATTGAAAAGACCCTCCTCAACAGATGCAATTTACCACTGCGCATAAATCAATGCGAACAAGTGGGGCTAATTTAAACCATTTGATGTCAATTTGGCCTTGACCCCAGCTGCTCCCAATGACTAAATCTGTTAGGAGTATATTACATGGAACAGAATCGCAGCGCCGGCACCCATAACTCGTGGCGCTTCCGATACGGTGGCAAGATTTCCATATTGTACCTGTCCGAGGTGGTTTGTTTACTAGGCCCTTCAAATGAAATAATGGCTCCGTGCACTATCAATTACAGAGGGAACGGGGGGGAGGAAGAATTCCAGTCCATTAGACCCTTAAATGCAGCACCAGGCCTGGTGTAGGCTCGCCACACCCCAAACAAAGGCTTTTCACTTCATACAGATAAGACAAGAGTGTGTGTGTGTGTGTGTGTGTGTGTGTGTGTGTGTGTGTGTGTGTGTGTGTGTGTGTGTGTGTGTGTGTGTGTGTGTGTGTGTGTGTGTGTGTGTGTGTGTGTGTGTGCGCGCGCGTGTGTGTGTGTGCGTGTGTGTGTGTGCGCGCGTGTGTCAGGAAGAGCGGCCCCAGACAAGTTTAAATACATCTCCATATATCGTGTATGTGGTGTCTCTGTCTCTCCTTTGAGACACTATCTCACGTAAAGTAAGTTCACCCCTTGAAACCCTGGGCTCTTTAAACTAATCTCATGTCATTGCATATTATTTAGGCTGATGTGGTTTTCTTGCTATTGTTGTATTTTTGTTTGGCTACCACAGTCAATATATGATTTCGTAGAAGATCAGAATGTACACCGCAATGTTTGGCAATGTGTATTTTCAGTCTGCATTTTTTCCCACCGTTTGACATGTCGCCCATTGTAAACTTCATCCTCAGCACTACGTGTCTCAGCAACATGGAGAGCAGCCATTCAAATAGCTAATACGGCTGATGGATAATGTCAAGAGAGGATACCTGTGCATGGTGTGGCTTTTCATTCCCTCCAATGCTATACAGACAGACTTACATCTGCCAATGATGTAGACATCAATCAAATTGGTCTTGCTTCCTAAATGGCATGCTTTTTCCTTTGTAGTGCACTACTTTTGAGGGCTCTGGTCAAACAGTGCACGACATAGGGAATAAGGTGCTATTTGGGATGGAACCATAGCCTAATGGAGATATTTGTAGACCTAGTGTTGACAATTTGTGGATTGGCTGGCTATGGTTGATTAAGCCTGTGCTATAGTTGATTAAGCCTGTGCTATAGTTGATTAAGCCTGTGCTACAGTTGATTAAGCCTGTGCTATAGTTGATTAAGCCTGTGCTACAGTTGATTAAGCCTGTGCTATAGTTGATTAAGCCTGTGCTACAGTTGATTAAGCCTGTGCTACAGTTGATTAAGCCTGTGCTATAGTTGATTAAGCCTGTGCTACAGTTGATTAAGCCTGTGCTATAGTTGATTAAGCCTGTGCTACAGTTGATTAAGCCTGTGCTACAGTTGATTAAGCCTGTGCTATAGTTGATTAAGCCTGTGCTATAGTTGCATTTCCTACCGATCCTCGACTTCGGCGATGTCATCTACAAAATAGCTTCCAATACTCTACTCAGCAAATTGGATGTAGTCTATCACAGTGCCATCCGTTTTGTTACCAAAGCGCCTTATACCACCCACCACTGCGACCTGTATGCTCTAGTCGGCTGGCCCTCGCTACATATTCGTCGCCAGACCCACTGGCTCCAGGTCATCTATAAGTCTATGCTAGGTAAAGCCCTGCCTTATCTCAGCTCACTGGTCACGATAACAACACCCACCTGTAGCACGCGCTCCAGCAGGTATAGCTCACTGATCATCCCCAAAGCCAACACCTCCTTTGGCCGTCTTTCCTTCCAGTTCTCTGCTGCCAGTAACTGGAATGAATTGCAAAAATCGCTGAAGCTGGAGACTTACATTTCCCTCACTAACTTTAAACAACAGCTATCTGAGCAGCTAACCGATCGCTGCAGCTGTACATAGTCCATCTGTAAATAGCCCACTCAATCTACCTACCTCATCCCCATATTGTTTTTATTCACTTTGCTGCCCTTTTGCACACCAGTATCACTACTTACACACCATCATCTGATCATCATCTGCTCATCTATCACTCCAGTCTTAATCTACTAAATTGTTATTGCTTCGCTACTATGGCCTATTTATTGCCTTACCACCTCATGCCATTTGCACACACTGTATATAGACTTTTTTTTTGTCTATTGTGTTATTGACTGTACATTTGTTTATTCCATGTGTAACTCTGTGTTGTTGTTTGTGTCGCACTGCTTTTCTTTATCTTGGCCAGGTCGCAGTTGTAAATGAGAACTTGTTCTCAACTAGCTTACCTGGTTAAATAAAGGTGAAATGTTTTTATTTTATTTTTTAAGTATGGGATCAGAGTGATATTGGAAAGAATTTGCTTCTATTTTCCTTCTGTATAATTTCCCTTTATGACACCTGTCATAGCGTCCACTAAATAATGAACTGTTTCTATGCTGAAACACTCAGGTAGCGTCCTAAATGGCACCCTATTCCCTATGGGGCCCTGGTCAATAGTAGTGCACCCTATTCCCTATGGGTGTCCTGGTCAAAAGCAATCCACTATGTAGAGAATAGGATGCTGTATGGGAGCTGGGACGCAGCCACACTCACTCCAAGACAGTTCCTGATTCCTGGGGTTTGACCCTCAGGGAACGCTGTGCCAATCTTATGGATGAGAAACGCTGAGCAGATGCCATACCTTATCCATTAAAGGGATAGTTGACTCAAAACTATATTTAGTGTTGTGTATCCAAAATGCAACATCCTCCATTTTTCTCTGTACTGCAAGCTCGCTATCTTGAAAACTTGACCGCTGACATGCAAACATTTTGGGATTGTATTAATAAAATTGACCAAAATACTAAAATATTGTTTTTGAGTCAACTATCCCTTTAATAATGCTAATAGCAGTGCAGACCACGATAGACAGTCAGACCAGGTGAGATGCGCTCCCCAAAACCAATTCTCAAATTATTGGGGTTTTTCAAAGCGATTCTGAGTAACATCAAATCTAAACCCCAAAAAGCAGTTTTCCAATAATCCGTCGAGTCTTTTCAAAAGTCGGAATAAAAGTTATTTCCGACATTGGACGGCGAGAGTGCAATGTTTGCCATATGGCTTTGAAGGGGTCAAATTATTCCTGTTGTTCTTCCCCGAGGACTGGCCTATTAATCTGGGAGGAGGAACACTGCTCGCTCCCCCAAAGCTGATCAAACAAACATCATAAAATAGAAATAATAACCATCAACAAGGATAATTATGATAATGATAGCTTTCCTCTATTTTGCATGTAGTGGCTGCGGCGGCTGCGGCGGCTAAGTGATTCAAACAAACATCCAATTTGTTGGCAGATTACCCAGGGGGCCATTGGTGGCTGTCCCACCTGCAAGGAGAGGGAGGAAATTCATTAGGCCGTTGGTAAATATTAATTGTGATGGGCTCCCACTGTGTGTGAGGGGACTTAATTACACTCACTTCCATGTGATTGTCTCCTTGGGGACCAACCCTCTGACGCAGATCGAGATGCGCCGCCACCTCCACCACCTCCACCACCTCCGCCACCTCCACCACCTCCACAGCTTCCACCTCCGCCGCTGCCACCACCTCCACAGCTTCCACCTCCGCCGCTGCCACCACCTCCCTGGCTTCCACCTCCGCCGCTGCCACCACCTCCACAGCTTCCACCTCCGCCGCTGCCACCACCTCCACCACCTCCACAGCTTCCACCTCCTCCACCGATTCCACCTCCTCCACCTCCTCCACCGCTTCCACCTCCTCCACCGCTGCCACTACCTCCACCACCTCCACAGCTTCCACCTCCGCCGCTGCCACAACCTCCACAGCTTCCACCTCCTCCACCACCTCCACCTCCACCGCTTCCACCTCCACCACCACCGCCATAGATGGAGCCCCATCTGTGCAAAAAGCCCACCATTTGATCTCATGGAATCAGTTTTTCGTCATTATAGCCACACAGCACATTGAACATCCCCATGTGCCGTTTCATGCTCGGGAATCATGAGACAGAAAAATAGGTCCTTGTGAATAGCATCCCCCGACGTGCATAGAAAACAAAAGTCCATGCATTGGCACAGTGGTGAATTTAGCATGTAAATCTTGGTGGGGCAAACTCAAAAAAAAAATTTTTTATGCATGCCAGCAAAGCCACTACACAACACAACACTAAACAATACATTCATTGCACTATAACGGTGACAAACAGTGCCCACAAACTGTTAGGGCCTACATAAAGCTGTCCCAACAGCAGAGTCCCAACGTCTTACCACTGCTACACCTGGCTATCAGCGGAGCCTTGTCTGGCAGCGAAACAGTTAATTCAGGCTCATTTACTGCCTTTAAAAAAAACATAGCTGATTTGGCTGACTTGCTTAAACAAATGTGGTTTCTACTGACAATTGAGATGTACAAACTTCGGCATAAGGGGACAACGAGCAGATAAGAGGCAATCCGTAATTTGGATTTAAGATATTAATGCTGGAATGGACGTAGTCAATATAACTTCATTCAGCACTTTTTAAATGTACAGCGACAGAATTCCAAACATGGGCCGTTCTTACAGTATTCTCCCTGTACACCAAGTCAGAACCATAGGATAAATTAAGAGGGCAAAAGGGACCAAATTATTAGGGTGAGGTGCATGGGCTACTAACAGTTTACTACACAACATACACTTAGTATTATTGTCTTAGCTACAGTCTCCCTGGCATATTACATTATATATGCAGCAGCATACAATACATTTTTGGACTCACCTTGTTGTGCTCACTTGAAGAGGAGGTGGCGCGGCAGTCCTTCGTGGGCAAAGTCAGTCATCCAACTCGGAATTGCAAGTCGGGAACTCGTGCCTCTTTCTAGAGGTCCCAGTTCCCAGAGAATGCCAGACTTTGATGACTGTTCAAAACATATTTTCCCAGGCAGAGCTTGTTTTTTTCCCCCCCAGAGTTCCCAGTTGTCTTGAACTCACTGAAGTCTGAGATTTTCCAGATGTTTTGAGCGTGGCAGAAGTCATGCTGTATTGACAGCATGACCAATGTTGAATGAATGTTTATCCTTTTAAACTTGGAAAAGAGACCCTTAAAAACAGACTTGGACCACACACCGACTCCACTGAATAGCAGTCTAGTGATTGCAATGCTTGCAGTTAGCCACTGATTCCTTTCAAACCATTCATTGATGAATTTGCGATTTCAAACTTATTGTGTAATGTTTACGTCCAATGGCCGATGAGCACTGATACGTTTTATCTACGATTTCTCTTCATTATTTCTCTTCATATGACAAGGATTGAAAAGGATTTGCCAGTAGATTGTCCACTTGATTCATGATGATGACTGCTAGCTTGCTAGCTAAGATCTTGAAAGTATGTTGTTAACATGATCAGTCCAATCAAAGCTGCTGTAGATATAACGTGATTTGACGTAATTTTATCTGTGGCCAATGACCTACAGACTTCTTGGATGGGCACTTTTAATGTAACTATGGCAGCACCCAAGGGGCTTGAATTTTCTAACTCTACCCTTAGAGTTGGCGGTGACATAGTGTCCCCATGAGTGACAGAACACTGAGCCAATCACGGCGCAACTAGAGAACATTACCAACCCCTACGCTCGGTATATTCCGCTGGCTGCCCCACCACCACAGAAAGCACTGAGCTAGGCTGAAACACCTGCATTTTGGAGCTGCCTTACTCAAGAAAACAAAAAGAGATGTATGCGGCTTTATTAATAATGATTTTGTATATATTTTTTTACATTGTTTGCAAACTGATATGTGACACATATTATTGCAGGTTTTCATCAAGGA